>NW_025968380.1:0-11926 GCF_021869965.1 Rhincodon typus | reverse complement strand
GGGCTCACCTTTGTCCCCCTCCACCCACAGATCAACGAATATCGCTCACGCTTGGACATAGAGCAGTTTTTCCGCCGCCTCCGCCTCCACGCTTACTTCTTCAACCGTGAACCTAACCCTCCCTCTACTGACCCCTTCTCCCGCTTCCAACACACCCCCTCCTCCTGGACACCACCCCAAGGCCTCCTACTCTCCCTTGACCTCTTCAACTCCAACTGCCGTCGAGACATCAATCGCCTCAACCTCTCCACCCCTCTCACCCACTCCAACCTCTCCCCCGCAGAACGTGCAGCCCTCCGCTCCAATCCCAACCTCACCATAAAACCCGCGGATAAGGGAGGCGCAGTTGTAGTTTGGCGCACTGACCTCTACATCGCCGAGGCCGGACGCCAACTCTCCGACACCTCCTCCTACCGCCCCCTTGATCATGACCCCACCCCCGAGCACCAAACCATCATCTCGCAAACCATCCACAACCTCATCACCTCAGGTGACCTCCCACCCACGGCCTCCAACCTCATCGTTCCCCAACCTCGCACTGCCCGCTTCTATCTCCTTCCCAAAATCCACAAACCTGAATGCCCTGGTCGACCCATTGTCTCCGCCTGCTCCTGCCCCACCGAACTGATCTCCAACTATCTGGACTCCATTTTCTCCCCCTTGGTCCAGGAACTCCCTCCCTATGTCCGTGACACCACCCACGCCCTCCACCTCCTCCACAACTTCCAATTCCCCGGTCCCCAACACATCATCTTCACCATGGATCTCCAGTCCCTATACACCTGCATTCCCCATACAGATGGCCTAAAGGCCCTCCGCTTCTTCCTGTCCCGCAGGCCCGACCAGTCCCCCTCCACTGACACCCTCATCCGCTTAGCCGAATTTGTCCTCACCCTCAACAACTTCTCTTTCAATTCCTCCCACTTCCTAAAGACAAAGGGGGTAGCCATGGGTACCCGCATGGGCCCAAGCTACGCCTGCCTCTTTGTAGGTTACGTGGAACAATTCCTCTTCCGAACCTACACTGGCCCTAAACCCCACCTCTTTCTCTGTTACATTGATGACTGTATCGGCGCCGCCTTGTGCTCCCACGAGGAGCTCGAACAGTTCATCCACTTCACCAACACCTTCCACCCCAACCTTAAGTTCACCTGGACCAGCTCTAATACCTCTCTGTCTCCATCTCCGGCAACCACCTCGAAACCAATATCCATTTCAAGCCCACCGACTCCCACAGCTACCTAGAATACACCTCTTCCCACCCACCTTCCTGCAAAAATGCCATCCCCTATTCTCAATTCCTTCGCCTCCGCCGCATCTGCTCCCAGGATGAGGCATTCCACTCCCGTACATCTCAGTTGTCCTCGTTTTTCAAGGACCGCAACTTCCCCCCCTCAGTGGTCGGGAACGCCCTCAACCGTGTCTCCCACATTTCCCGCAACTCATCCCTCACACCCCGTCGTCTCAATGAGAACCAAAAAAGAATCCCCCCTCGCCCTCATGTACCACCCCACCAACCTCCGGATCCAACGCATCATCCTCCGACACTTCCGCCATCTGCAATCCGACCCCACCACCAAAGACATCTTTCCCTCCCCACCCTTATCTGCTTTCCGGAGGGATAACTCTCTCCGTGACTCCCTTGTCCACTCCACACTCCCCTCCAGCCCCACCACACCCGGCACTTTTCCCTGCAACCGCAGGAAGTGCTACACCTGCCCCCATACCTCCTCCCTCACCCCCATCCCAGGCCCCAAGAAGACTTTCCACATCAAGCAGATGTTCACCTGCACATCTGCCAATGTGGTATACTGCATCCGCTGTACCTGTTGTGGCCTCCTGTACATCGGGGAAACCAAGCGGAGGCTCGGGGACCGCTTTGCAGAACACCTACACTCGGTTCGCAATAAACAACTGCACCTCCCAGTCACGAATCATTTCAACTCCCCCTCCCATTCCTCAGACGACATGTCCATCCTGGGCCTCCTGCAGTGCCACAACGATGCCACCCGAAGGTTGCAGGAACAGCAACTCATATTCCGCTTGGGAACCCTGCAGCCCAATGGTATCAATGTGGATTTCACAAGCTTCAAAATCTCCCCACCCCCTACCGCATCCCAAAACCAGCTCAGCTCATCCCCGCATCCCTAACCTGTTCTTCCTCCCACCTATTCCCTCCTCCCACCTCAAGCCACACCCCCATCTCCTACCTACTAACCTCATCCCGCCCCCTTGACCTGTCCGTCCTCCCTGGACTGACTTGTCTCCTCCCTAACTCCCCACCTACATTCACCTTTACTGGCTCCATCCCCGCCTCTTTGACCTGTCTGTTTCCTCTCCACCTATCCTCTCCTTTATCCATCTTCTATCCGCCTCCCCCTCTCTCCCTATTTATTTCAGAACCCCCTTCCCCTCCCTCTTTTCTGATGAAGGGTCTAGGCCCGAAACGTCAGCCTTCCTGCTCCTATGATGCTGCTTGGCCTGCTGTGTTCATCCAGCCCTGCACCTTGTTGTCTCGGATTCTCCAGCATCTGCAGTTCCTACTAACCCTGTTATTAACCTGCTATCACACTGCCCCCTGCTGTTAAAACCCAGTTTAACACCCTCAGTCCCAGCCTGGTGTTCTGTGACCCGTATGTAACTGAATTTCAGCTCCTGCTCACAGAATCACTGCAGTGTGGAAGCAGGCCATTCGGCCCATCAAGTCCACTCCGACCATCCGAACAGCATCCCACCCAACCTCAACCTATCCCTGTAACTAGCCTGCACATCCCAGGACACTATGGGAGCAATTTAGCATGGCCAATCCACCCTAACCTGCACATCTTTGGACTGTGGGAGGAAACCCACGCAGACATGGGGAGAATGTGCAAACTCCACACACACAGTCGCCTGAGGGTGGAATCGAACCGGGATCCCTGGCGCTGTGAGGCAGTGGTGCTAACCACTGAGCCACCCTAGAAAGAAAGGACTACCCACATTGGCAAGAAATCGAACCTGGGCTTCCTGTGATTGGGGGCTAGAATTTTACCACTGAACTACCAATGCAGCCACCATTTTTGTGCAGCATAAAACGGGTGGAAGAGAATCATTGAGTGCCAGATGATAAAAATTGAAGCGAGCCATGTAGCTGTTCGCACATCCCCAAGGCTGCAACTCCTCATTGGGAAGGCCCTGAACAGTGACTGAGTGAAATGGAAGGGGCAAACGTACTGTTCGAACTGGGGAGTTGCACCCCTCGTAACACTTCCTCTGGGACGCCCACACTCTGTTGAGGAAACCTACTAAAGAGCAGGAGAAGCCAGTTGGTCTTCCTTTGGCTGATTTTTCAAGTAGTTTCTCCTAAATGTGCAGAAGAAGTGCCAACATAGACGCAGCGCCCTTTGTTCTGTATTTTAAATTGAAGAGGAACGGAGACCATTCAGCCCATCATGCTGATGCCAGCTCTTTGGCGGAGCGATCCAATTGGCCCTGTTTTTCTCCAGTTGGAGATCAGTCTCCAGAACTGGAAGAGGCATGATTCTGAACCAAGAGAAGCCCCATTTGCTTTTTAAGGTGGGAATGGGGATGTTCACTGGGGAACATTGACCGGGGCGGGGGGTGTTGGTCTGACAGAATAAGCGTTGCAAGTAACGGCAGATTGGCTTAGCTCCATGTGGCAGAATGTGCCAAGCAGCCAGCTCGTTGCTATGCCTTTTTAAAATGTTTTTCAAGATTTGAAGCAAAATTTAGACCCTTCTACCAGGCACACTAAAGCAACACGCAAAATGCATTCAAGTTCAAGGTTTATGACAAAGAATATGCTGAAGCAGTTGAGAGATGCAAATTGATTAAACATTTCTCCTATATATATGAGCTGTCTTTCAATGTTATTTTGCAGTCGAACAGGTTATCAAACGGAGCATGCATCTTGCAGTGAGGAAGCAGCTCAAGGGATGAGCAACAAAATGTTCAAATGTCATTACATTTGACAGCCTTCAATTTCAAAGGTTTCAAGGAACTTGTTTAAATCTTCACAGCTTTTCCTGAAATTTGAGCCCCTGCATCTTCCTTCAGAGGGAATCTTTTCAATCCATGACTCTGAGTCAAGAATATACTGTATGCTGTTGGGTTGGTGTGTGGCAAAGGGGAAGGCAGACAGAGCAGGAGAATAATTTAGGTTAGTATAACTTTCACACACTTCTACGCATGTCATATAATGTATTATAGTTAATTGACAATAATTTTATATTTAAACATGAAGCTTTTCGAAGAGGGAAGATAGAACTTACAATAAAGAAATATATTTTGTCATCTCAGAAAATCCTAGAACAGGTTACAGCTAGTGAAATCTTTTGAAGTATAGCCTGTGTTGCAATCGCTGAGTGTATTGACAATGCCATTGGACTAGCAATCAATGGGCCCCGAATAATATTCTGGGGTCATGAGTTCAAGTCTCTCCACTGGTTTGGAATTAAATATTTGGAATTAAAAAGCTATTTTTATTTTTCATTGATCAGAAACTTAACTGGACTCATCATATAAACTCTGTGACTACATGAACAGGTCATTGCTAGGAATACTGCAATGAGTAGCTCTCCTTCCGACTCCTCAAAGCCTGTCCACTATCTACAAGGCACAAGTCAGGAGTGTGATGGAATACTCCCCACTTGCCGGGATGAGTGCAGCCCCAACAACACACAAGAAGCTTGACACCATCCAGGACAAAGCAGCCGCTTGATTGGCACTGCATCCACAAGCATCCACTCCCTCCACCACCGACGCTCAGTAGCAGCAGTGTGTACTATCTACAAGATGCACTGCAGAAAAATCCACAGATAGCACCTTCCAAATACATGACCACTTCCATCCAGAAGGACAAGGGCAGCAGATACATGGGAACACCACCACCTTCAAGTTCCCCTCCAAGACATTCACCATCCTGACTTGGAAATAAATTGGCGTTCCTTCACTGCTGCTGGGTCAAAATCCTAGAATTCCATCCCAAATGGCATTGTGGGTCAATTCGTGGATTGCAGCGGTTCAAAAAGGGTCAAAAACACCACCACCTCAAAGAAACTCGGGATGGGCAACAAATGCTGGGCCCAGTCAGTAATGCTGATGTCCCACAAATAAAAAAAAATCTTGTGCATGTGGTTCAGAAACGTCCTTCAGGGACGGAAATGTGCCATTCTTACCCAGTCTAGCATACATGGAACTCCAGACCCACGGCGATGTGGTTGAATGGACCTCAGATAATTAGGGATGGGTACTAAATGCTGGTAATAAATCCCGTGACTGAGTGAGAAAAATGGAAATTTTGCAGCTAATTGGGGTTCAAGTCCCAGATGTGCAACATGAGGGGCATGGATAGTGTGAACAGCCAAGATCTGTTCCCCAGGGTGAGGGGAGTCCAAATCTAGTGGGCATAGGTTTAAGGTGAGAGAGGGGAAGATTTAAAAGGGACCTGAGGAGCAACTTTTTCATGCAGAGGGCAGTGCGTGTATGGAATGAGCTGCCAGAGGAAGTGGTGGAGGCTGGTACAATTACAACATTTAAAAGACATCTGGATGGGTATATGAATACGAAGGGTTTAGAGGGACACGGGCCAAATGCTGGCAAATGGAACTAGATTAATTTAGGATATC
This sequence comes from Rhincodon typus, assembly GCF_021869965.1. Classification (NCBI taxonomy): domain Eukaryota; kingdom Metazoa; phylum Chordata; class Chondrichthyes; order Orectolobiformes; family Rhincodontidae; genus Rhincodon; species Rhincodon typus. The sequence continues at coordinate 6,299 of NW_025968380.1, read as the reverse complement.
CGGTCAGCACAGATAAGTTGGACTGAAGGGTCCAAGAAGGGTGAAGTCACATGGTATCAGGGGTGAGCTGGCAAAATGGATACAGAACCGGCTTAAGTCATCTGAGACAGAGAGTAGCAGTGGATGGATGCTTTTTTGGAACAGAGGGCTGTGACTAGTGGTGTTCCACAGGGATCAGTGCTGGGACCTCTGCCGTTCATGGTCGACATAAATGATTTGGAGGAAACTGTGGCTGGTCTAATTAGTAAATTTGTGGATGATACAAAGATTGGTGGAGTTGTGGATAGTGAGGAGGATTGTCAGAGGGTACACAGATTGGTTGGAAGCATGAGCAGAAAAATGGCAGATGGGGTTTAATCCAGACAAATGTGAGGTGATGCATTTTGGAAGGTCAATTACAGGTGGAAATTATACAGTGGTTGGCAGAACCCTTAGGAGCATTAATATGCAGGTCCACAGGTCAGTGAAGGTGGTAGCACAGGGAGTCATGGTAGTAAAAAAAGGCTTAAGTCATACTTGCCTTCATTGGAAGGGGCATTGAGTATAAGGATAGACAAGTTATGCTGCAGCTTTATAGATCTTTATTTAGGCTACACTTGGAATATTGCGTACAGTTCTGGTCACTACACTACCAGAAGGATGTGGATGCTTTGGAAAGGGTACAGAATAGGTTGGTCTGGGGGGATTTTAGCTTTGAAGAAAGGTTTGGATAGACTGGGTTTGTCTTCACTGGAACGCAGGAGGTTGAGAGGTGACCTGATAGACGTTTGTAAGGTTGTCAATGTCATGGATAGAGTGGAAGGTATGAGGCCTTTTCCCAGGGTGGAGGGGTCAATTACTATTGAACACAGGTTCAAGATGTAGGGAAGAAAGTTTAAAAGAGATGCATGAGGCAGGTTTTTCACACAAAGGGTGGTGTGTGCCTGGAATGCACTGCCGGAGGAGGTGTTGGAAGCAGACACAATAGAAGCACCTGGACAAATACATGAATGGGAGGGGAATAGAGGGATACGGATCCTGTAAGTGAAGACAGTTTTAGTATGGAAGGGTAAAATGTGTCAGCACAGGCTTGGAGGGCCAAAGGGCCTGTTCCTGTGTTGTATTGTTCTTTGTCCTTTTGTCTGTTTCCGTGCTGTATGACTCTAAAATGTGAAAAGGGGTTTGGTTAAAAATGTCTTTCATAAATGTGGGGACGAAAGCTGGATGTAGTATTCCAGATGTCGTCAAAACCATGTACAATTTTAGTTCCTTCTTGGTTGGTCTGCTCCACAGCACACTGCCACTGAGGCAGCTGTGGGGGATGGGGATTGAGACTCACACATCTCCTGCTGGAAAGTGCCTTTGCAAAGGAAGTCTGGAGAAAGATGCAGTGGTTATTGTCAAGGTTCATCCCAAGCAGCTCCATGATGCGGGACTCTGTGCTCTATGGCCTGTTCCCCGGGACGCACACCGAGACAAACATCGACTGCGCCTGGAGGACCATCAAATCCGTGAAAGACGCTCTCTGGTCTGCCCGAACCTTGCTGGCCTTCCAGAACAGGGAGTTGACCCTGACCAAGTGTTGCAGACTGGCACATTCCAAGGTCCAGGACTAGGTGCTGAGGTACGCACTAAAGCTTGGGGCAGCTCCCACCAAGGAGCAGTGGGGAAAGACCACCACGTGAGGTATTCCTGCTGAAGGTAAATGGGGGTCCACTTAGTTATCGGACCCTCTTGTGCCTCAAGTGCACGCAAATATAGTCTGATATATGTAAGTAATGCCTTTGGTTTGTTTGGATAGAGTCAAACTCCAATGTTTGTTTGTTTCCTTGATATGCTACTGTACAGAACCGAACTGTTTGTGTGACTATGTATATATACAAAGTTTTTTTTATGAATAAAGTATATTTTTAGAATTAAAAAAAATGCACAATTTAAATTCCTTTGCTCCTGTACCCTATGCCCTTGCGATAACGGCCACCATGCCAGTTGCAATCCTCATTGTTTGCTGCACTCAGAAGTGGGTCCTGACTCTGACGCGAGATTGTTGCATACTGAGCCACAGTGGACATTCCGCATTGTGAGATCATTCTCAGGTACTTGCAGCCCGTGAGGAAAGGGAGAGAGAAAGCTGCTATCCCGTAAAGCTGCCACCTTTACCATTGATCAAGGTTTAGTGGTACTTACTTTCTCTTCTGATCCTGGGTCTTGCCATCCTTCCCCATCAAGAGGTATGACTCCCCTGTCTCCAGGTTAATTGAACATGATTTCCGTTTCAGTACATGCCGGATGTCATTCGCCATGATGCTCTCATCTTTTGCTGTTTTAAAGAAGGGAAGGAAAGGTGGTGTAATTTCTATCTTTATTGGCAAGCAAAAATGTAGCCTTCACGGTCTCAGCAACATACTGAATAGCTGAACCCTTGCAAACTTGTACTGGAACGAATTTATGCTTAACAACGTGAAATAACAAAACTTTTCTTAAAAACAAAACAAAACTGTAGACAGACGAAGAAATGCGGAAATTTGCACTGTTGTTCTGCTTCCCGAGCTCACAATGCTATGTTCTTTAAGGAGATGGCTGAGGAACTGGAATTGATGTCAGACCAACTGAGACGCTAAAATTCATTTTCAGAATGAGGGTGTTGCTAGCTAGGCCAGTGTTTATTTGCTCAACCCAGTTAAGGGTTAACCACTTTGCTGCAGGCCTGGAGTAATGTGTAGGCCAGACCAAGCGAGAATGGCAGTTTAGTTCCCTAAAGGACATTACTGAACCAGATGGGTGTTCTTTTTCCCTTTCCCCTCTGACAATGGATTCATGGTCATCCCTAGATTCTTAATTCCAGATTTTATTTTTCCTTTATTGAATTCAAATTCCACCATCTACCATGATGCGGTTTGAACCTGGGTCCCCAGGATACCCCCGGGTCTCTGGATTAGCAGTCCAACGATAACGCCACTAGGCCACCACCTCCAACTGCCTTGCAAAGCACGGACAGCCAACCCTCCAACCTTGCCTTTGGCCCCGTCTCCACTCTCCCAGTGTCCCTCTTCCCTGCTCCCCTTATCCCATCTGCAATTACTTCTCCTCAGGAATCCAAGCAACCAGACTGTAGTACCAATGGTGGCCATCTCTGCTTTGGGCACAGTTGGCAGTGGAGAATTGCTGACATGTTGATCTGATACCAGCTCTCGGAGTGCAGGGAATTACTCCCTGCCCCCGCAGCTTAATGCGGTGGGATGACTCAAAAATGTCTGCGATTGGATTGCCTTGGAATGGATTCCCTGGGGAAAAGTGTCATTTTTATAGTGACGATCTTCCAGCCTCTGAGTGGCTTGTCTACATACTACCAATGTTACAGCCTTGTGCCACTCACCAAGATGAAGTTTTACAGCCAGACAACAGGCGAGCATGACACAGAATAACCGTACAAAGCTTTGGGTTTCGATTCAACGCTCTACACTTATCATGCAATTATTCCAATTGCTCAGATCAATTCATCAACTGGTTTGGGCTGATAACGGGGCCCAAATTGAGGAATTCATAGAGAGGAAATGGAGAGGCTGTGTTAAGTTTACTTACAACGTTTGACGGGCCTCGTAATGGAAACTGTGTAGACAATGAAACTTCCTTGTCTGTTTACATCGATCACCTGGACTATATAGGCTGAAAGAGATCTATCATCAGAAGGCTCATTTCAAAGGTTAAATTTCTTTTAAATAGAGGTTTAAGTCATCAAAACCAGAAAAGGAACGCTACAAGGAACAGTTCTGAGGAAGGGTCACCGGACCTGAAACGTTTTCTGCTTCACAGATGCTGCCAGACCTGCTGAGCTTTTCCAGCAACTTTGTTTTTGTTCCTGATTTACAGCATCTGCAGTTCTTTTGGTTTTTATTAAGGAACGCTACAGCCCTGAGGGAGTCCATTTGGCCCATCTGACTGGAGATAAAGATAACCCAGCCAGCCCAATCTACTTAGTCCCATTCTCCAGCTCATATCCAACTTTTGGATATTTACTTTTCAAATATGATGAATGTTTCTGCCTCTGCCTCTTTTTTTGAGGCAGGGAGTAACTTCCAGGTGAAAATGAGATAGTCCCCAGTTTCCTCTCATCCTATTGCAAATTAGATACAATAGGGTCATTTAAGGGGCTTTTAGATAAGCACATGAATATGCAAGGAATGGAGGGATATGGACCAAGGGTGGGCAGAAGGGATTGGTTTAATTTGGCATCATGTTCTGTACAACACCATGAGTTGAAGGGCCCATTCCTGCGCTGTACAGTTCTGCGTTCTAAATTCCATTAATTTAAGTCTGTGCCCTTTGGTTATTGACCCCTCTAATAAAGGAAGAAAGATCCTTCTGATTTTATTCTGGGAAAGCCAGTCACATTTCAATTTACATATATAGACTATCCATATACACGTACAATGAACCTTTATATATACAATGTCAACCGTTTCCTTTTTTCTATCCATTTGACAAGCGATTATAGATTATTTAACACCTCCCTCCACTCTCCGCCTCAAAACCCGGTACCCCACCAAGATAAATTGGGAAGTTAATTTATTTTGATGAGCTTTGGTTACACTGTGAAATATTTCTTACATTCCTCGCTTTCAGTGAGGGGAGTCAGATTGCAATAGATAGATAACATGGGCCCTCATTCAGTCTTCACACCAATCAGCTGATCAAACGCACCCAGCCAGAGAACATGGGCTGAATCTTACTTTTCTTTTGGCCGAGTGTCAATTTTGGTGAGTTTTTAAAGAAGGAGGTTTCTCGCTGTAGATGTGGCCTAACTAGCTACGCTTCTCGCCCCTATTGCCAGCTTTTAGCCCGTATCTATCACTCGCCTTAGCCGAGAGATCTCACCACAGCCCAGGTATCTCGGATAGGACTGGCATCCCTGGCGCCCATGTTTAAAAGGCTGTCATGCACCCAGACGCACACTGTCTGCCCAGGGCTGCTAAGCACGGTTCGTGATCCTGACCTGGATGTGGCAGACAGGTGGGATTTGGCATCCACTTTGCAGGCAGGCACCCAGAAGTGCTGGCAGCGGGGTGGTGTAGAGGAGGAACCTCCTCATCCCCCAGGGCTGCCAGAGGAGGCCACAGTGCCAGACCTTGCCAGCTTGGTCTGAGTCTGGTGGAGTCTCGGCCTTTTGGAGGAACACCCAGCCGAGTGTGAACCAAATCAATGGCTTTGTCCACTCTGACCGTGCTTAGTGCCACTGTCTCCTCTCTGCCACCTCACACCCGCTCTATATTCTTGCTCCAAGCCTTACAAGGGAAGTTAGAGATAGCATCAGATGCAAAAATGAGGCATACACATTGGCAAGAAGAAAAAAAATAAGGCTGAGAAGTGGGAACAGTTTAGAGGTTGGCAAGGGATTGATTAAGAAGGAGGAAATAGAACGCTAGAGTACACTTGTAGGAAACATAAGAACTGACTGTAAAAGCTTCTTTAGGTATGTAAAAAGAAAAACATTTGATGAAAACTAATGTAGATCCCTTACATCAGAAACAGGGGCATTGATAATGGGGGACAGAAAAATGGCTGAAAAACTAAATGCTTACTTCGCTTCTGTCTTCACAAAGATGGACACAAATAACATACCAGAAATGATGGGGAAACACAGTTTATAAGATGGAGGAACTGAAGCAAATTTGTATTAGGAGAGAAATGGCGTTGGGGAAATTGATGGGATTGGAGGCTGATAAATCCTCAAAGTCTGATAATCTACATCCCAGAGTAATTAAGGAAGTGGCACAAGAAATAGTCCTTCATGGTCATCTTCCAAGATTCTGGAACAGTTCCTACAGATCGGAGGGTAGCTAACGTAACCCTGCTATTGGGCAGGGAGTTCCAGATCTAGAGGGCATAGGTTTAAGGTGAGAGGGGGAAAAGATTTAAAAGGGAACTGAAGGGCAACATTTTCACACGGGGGTAGTGCGTGTATGGAATGAGCTGCCAGAGCAAGTGGTGGAGGCTGGTACAATTACAACGGCAGAGCGAGACAGGAGTCATGCGAGCCTGGCATCTCTCTGGCTAAGGGTGCAAAACGTAAAAAGGTGAGGCGAGGTCAGGGGGTGCCATGAGCATCCGGGTAGGCTCAAAGTGAGACACTAAGAGATCTCTGAGATGTGGCCTGGTCCAATCCGTCTGCCAGGTGCTAGCAAAGAGTCCTTGGAGCAGCATTGTGAATGACCATAGTTGCTGTGGTCTAAGGGGCAGCTTTACAATGCAGAAGGGCTCCCAGTGGCCCCCTAGTTGCAGCCCTTGGAGTGTGCCTTGACATGTTGGCCTTGGGTGACCTG
>NW_025968379.1:23910-25000 GCF_021869965.1 Rhincodon typus | reverse complement strand
AAACTGATTCCTGGGATGGCTGGACTGATGTATGAAAAGAGGTTGGATCAGTTAGGACTGTATTCGCTGCAGTTTAGAAGAATGAGGGGGGATCTCATAGATGGCTATAGAATTTTTACAGGACAAGACAAGGTAAATGCAGGGAGGATGTTCCTGATGCTTGGGGAGTCCAGAACCAGGAGCACAATTTTAGGATACAGGGTAGGACTGAGTAGAATTTTTTTCATCCAGAGAGTGGTGAGCCTGTGGAATTTTCTGCCACAGAAAGGCCAAAACATTTGGTGCCCATTATTGGCCAATCACTGAGCACTAGTCACCATCACTGACCACCAGTGACCATCACCGCGGTGGGGTATGCTTCCTGATCAATACTTCCTGGTGCTCAGAAGCAGCGACCCTGGCAGCAACCATTGCTCTCCCGACCTACGATACCTTACAGTAAAATGCTGTCCCTACTACCTACCACAAGAGTTCACCACTGTCATCCTGACAGCAGTCTACATACCACCCAACGCGGATGTGAGGAATCCCCCAGACATGATTTACACTGCCACAAACGCTCTAGAGACAAAATTACCTGAGGCCCTATTCATTGTGGTCAACGACTTCAACCAAGTCCACCTCAACAGTGTGCTGCCAAAGTACCACCAACACATCTCCTGCTCCACCAGGGCACCAAACATCCTGGACCACTGCTACACAACCACCAAAGAAGCCTACCGCTCTATGCCCTGCCAATGTTGGTCCAAGGCTATGGAAGGCCGTCTCTGGGGCTGCTTGGTCACAGTGGACTGGGCCATGTTCAGGCTCTCAGTGGAAAACCTGGATGCGTATGCCACCACCATCACGGACTTCATTAGCAAATGTGTGGAGGACTGTGTACCTAAGAAGTCAATGTGAATGTTCCCCAACTGTAAACCTTGGATGAACCAAGAAATCCACTGCCTACTGAAGACCAGACATGCAGCATTCAAGTTAGATGACCCAGACCAATACAGAAAATCCAGCGAGACCATCGCAGTGCACATCACTGACCATTACCAACCATCACTGACCATTCTACTGACCATCGCAGTGCCCATCACTGACC
>NW_025968379.1:15758-23900 GCF_021869965.1 Rhincodon typus | reverse complement strand
CCATCACTGACCATTACTGACCATCACTGACCATTCTACCGACCATCGCAGTGCCCATCACTGACCATTCTACTGACCATCGCAGTGCCCATCACAGATCATCACTGACCATTACCGCCCATCACTGACCATTACCTGCACAGATCTCCTCCCAGAGGTTTCCCTGCACTCTCTTGCCGATGAGTTTGGCCATTGTTGCTAGGAGACGGGCAGGAAGTGCGGGGTGAGAGGTGAAAGGTTGTTTCCGGTGGCGGGGTCAGAAGGCCCAGGCTCCGAGCGGGAAGCTTGAGCTTTCCCCACGCTCTGAGGGAGGCGGCGGCGGCGGCGGCGGCGGCGGGGGTTTGGTTGGAGACGGAGAGAGGTGAGGGCCTCGGGGGAAGGCGGCTGGCGGCTCCGGTCCCCTCCAGCTCCGCCTTTAGTTCTGAGAATCAGCGGCAGCAGGAGGCGGCGTGGGGCTGCCCCTGGTCTGGGCTGTGATCTAATCTCTCACCGGGGAGGTAGCATACCTACATTTACAAAGCACCTTTCACAGCCATCGGAGGGTTCTGATAACCAACCAGGAATCAAACGGTTAGGAGATAGAATCTGGAATTGGGCCGCAATCAGATCAGCCATGATGTTATTGACTGTTGTAGTAGGCTTGAGGGGTCGAATGGCTCACTCGTAATCTTTCTGTCTAAAAGTGTTTTACAGTTAATGGTGACCTTTTTATTTCCAATACTAAACACATAGCACATGTCTGTGCTGCCCAGGATGTCGTTTCTAAACTCATCCCATCTGCCTGCATGTGGTCTGGATCCCTCTATTCTCTGCCTGTTCATATGTCTGGCTAAATGCCTCTTAAATGTTGCTATCATATTTGCTTCTGTCACTTCCTCTGGCAGCATGTTCCAGACACTGTCCACCCTCTGCGTGACAGAAGTACAAGTAAGCAAATAGGGGGATTTGCCCTTTTGATAAGGGAGGACATAACTGCGCTGAGAGAGGATACTCTTAACGTTCATCAAATGAGGCCATATGGTTAGAACTTAGAAACAAGAAGGGGATGATCACTCTGTTGGGACTGTATTATAGACCCCCAAATAGCCAGCTGGTACTAGAGGAGCAGATGTGTAGAGAGATTGCAGATACCTGTACGAATAATAGAGTAGTATTGGTTGGAGATTTTAATTTCCTCTGTATTGACTGGGCCACCCAGAGTGCAAAAGGCACAGATGGGGTGGAATTTGTCAAATGTGTCCAAGAAAGTTTCCTAAATCAATAGAGGGCCCTACTCGGGAGGGTGCAACACTAGACCTCCTCTTGGGAAATTAGATCAGGCAAATGATTGAATTGTCAGTCAGAGAGCACTTTGGGTCTGGTGAACATAACTCTCTTAGTTTTGACATGGTTATGGAAAAAGATAGGATAGGTCCACAGGTTCAGGTGCTGAACTGCAGCAGGGCCAATTTTGGGGCCATTAGGCAGGACCTAGCAGAGGTCGATTGGGTGAATCTGTTTGAAGGAAAAGGAGCGACAGGCAAATGGGAGGCTTATAAAAGTGTGATATCACGAGTCCAGGGACAGTGTGACCCTGTGAGGGTGAAGGGAAAAGCTGGCAGGTTTAGGGATCCCTGGCTGATGAGGGATATTGAGGCTCTGGTCAGGAAAAAGAAGAAGGCATACATTGGGTTTAAGCTATCGGGCTCAAGTGAATCTCCAAATGACTATAAAAAGTGTAGGAGCACACTTAACAGGGAAATCAGAACAGTTAAAAAGAGGGTATGAGGTGGATCTGGCAGATATGGTTAAAGATAATCCCAAGAGGTTCTGTAGCTATATTAAGGGTGAAAGGGTGGCTAGGGAGAGAATACGTACCCTTAAAGAGCAGCATGGCCGTCTATGGGTAGAGCCATAGGAGATGGGTGAGGTTTTTTAGTGAATATCCCTCCTCAGTGCTTTATGAAGTAAGAATCATGGATGCTAAGGAAATAAGGGAATCAAGTGGGGATGTTTTGGACCATTTACATATTACCAGAAAGGAGGTGTTTGCAGCCTTAACGCACATTAAGGTGGATAATTCCCCTGGATTTGATCAAGTTCATCCTTGAAAGTTGTGGGAGGCTAGGGAAAAATTTGAAGTCTCTTGCAGAGATTTTTGCTTCATCTTTAGCCACTGGTGAAGTTCCAGAAGACTGTAGGGTGGCTAATGTTGTTGTTCTATTGTTTAAGAAAGGTAGCAAAGGCAAGTGAGGGAACTACAGGCCAGTTAGCCTGACATCAGTGGTAGGCAAATTATTGGAGAGGATACTGTGGGACAGGGTACACCAACACTTGGATAGTCAAGGTCTGATTGGGGATAGTTAGCATGGATTTGTGCACGGGAAGTCATACCTGACAAATCTTGTAGAGTTTTTAGAAGAGGTAACCAAGTGGATGGATGAGGGTAGGGCGGATGTTGGACTCGAGTAAGGCCTTTGACAAGGTCCCACATGGCAGGCTAGTCTCAAAGGTTAGATTGCATGGGATCCAGGGAGAGTTAGCTAATTGGATTCAAAATTGGCTTGATAATAGGAAGCAGAGGGTGATGGTTGAATGTTATTTCTCGGGCTGGAGGCCTGTAACTAGTGATGTGCCACAGGGGTTGGTGCTGGGACCTTTGTTATTGATATTATTTACATAAATGATCTGGATGTGAATGTACAATACATGATTAGTAAGTTTGTGGATGATACAAAATTAGAGGGTATTGTTGATAGCGAGGAAGGTTATCAAAAATTACAGAGGGATCTTGATCAGATGGGGAAGTGGGCTGAGGATTAGCAAAGATAGTAGGAACTGCAGATGCTGGAGAATCTGAGATACCAAGGTGGAGAGCTGGATGAACACAGCAGGCAAAGCAGCATCAGAGGAGCAGGAAGGCTGACGTTTCGGGCCTAGACCCTTCTTCAGAAAAAAGGATTAGCAAATGCAGTTCAATACAGATAAGTGTGAGGTGTTGCACTTTGGAAAGTCAAACCAAGGTAGGACTTATACAGTAAATGGTAAGGTCCTGGGGAGTGTTGTGGAACAGAGGGACCTAGGAGTACATGTACGTAGTTCTTTGAAAGCAGCGTCACAGATAGACAGACAGAATGGTGGAGAAGGCATCTAGCATGCTGGCCTTCATTGGTAGAGGCATTGAGTATAGGAGTTGGAATGTTATGTTACAGTTGTATAAGTCATTGGTGAGGCTGCACATCGAGTATTGTGTACAGTTTTGGTCACCCTGTTATAGGAAAGACATTGTTAAACTGGAAAGTGTGCAAAGAAGATTTACAAGGATGTTGCCAGGACTAGTAGGCCTGAGTTATAGGGACAGGTCAGCCAGGATAGGACATTATTCCTTGGAATATAGGAGAATGAGGGGTGACCTTATTGAGGTGTATAAAATCATGAGGGGCATAGATAGGATGAATGAATATAGTACTTTTCCCAGGGATAGGGGAATTGAAAACTAGAGGGTATAGGTTTAAGGTGAGAGGGGAAAGATTAAAGAAAGACCTGAGGGGCAATCTCTTCACGCAGAGAGTGGTGTGTATATGGAATGGGCTGCCAGAGAAAGTGGTTGAGGCAGGTACAATAGCAATATTTAAAAAACGTTTGGATAGGTATATGGATAGGAAGGGTTTAGAGGGATATGGATCAAATGCGGGCAATTGGAACTAGCTGAGTGGGAACCATGGACAGCATGGACCAGTTTGGGCTGAAGGGCCTGTTTCCATGCTGTAATACTCTATGACAGTACTGTGGGATTCCGGAGAAATTAACTAAAGATGCTGGAGAATGAAATTCTGAAGAAGAGTCATATTGGACTAGAAACATGGAGCTCAGTTTCTGTCTCCATAGAAGCTGCCAGATCTGCAAACTCTACTTCAGCACTTGGTTTCTGCTCCACACACGAGTTTCCTTATTTTATTTTTATTTGCTATCTCCATCTAGATTTGCATGATGGTTTCATAGAATATATAAAATTGATGATTTGATACTGTAATAACCTTGTAGCTGGCATCTGTTGTGGGGAAAAAGTCATCGCCTAAACTTAGTATGCCAGGTATATACAATATCTAGTATGGTAGATTGTTGCATAACTGTTTACTTTTGGGTGAAAATATAAAAATGTTTGTGCTATAATGTACAAATATTAAATGCTTAGTAATGTACATTGTGCCAAATGTAGGGGAGGCGATGGCCTAATGGTATTATCACTAGACTGTTAATCCAGAGACCCAGATAACATTCTGGGGACCCAGGTTTGCATCCCACCACGGCAGATGGTGGAATTTAAATTCAATAAAAATATCTGGAATTAAGAATCTAATGATGACTGTGAATCCATTGTCGATTGTTGGAAAAACCATCTGGTTCAGTAATATCCTTTAGGGAAGGAAACTACCATCGTTAACTGGCCTGGCCTACATGTGATTCTAGACCCACAGCAATGTGGTTGACTCTGAACTGCCCTCTGGGCAATTAGAGATGGGCACTAAATGCTGCCTAGCTGGTGATGTCCCTCATCCCGTGAATGAATAAAGAAAAAAAAATGAGCACAACAATATAGTTTAACCATCGATTTGGTTTGGAAAGGTCAGTTATTATTTGATGTTTTTATAGAAATATGCAACACAGAAGAGCATTTGGCCTACTAGGTCTGTGTTGTCTCTTTGAATGCCATGGAATCAGTCTTGCTTACTTACTCTTTCACTATAACTCTTTCTCACTTTCAAGTACATATTTAAATCTGCTTTGAAAGTTACTACTTGTGACAGCTTTGTTCATTTTTAGTGGGTATTTCCATATGTTTAATTTAATTTGATTTGATTTTTGTCATGTGTACCTAAGTACAGTGAAAAGCTTTGTTTGTGAGCAGTACAGGCAGGTAGTAGTAAGACGGGACATACAGATCATATGATGGAAAAAAACTTGGACAGAGTGAGGCATACGGGTTACATTGCACAGGACATGCGCGAGGCAAGATCAACATTAACTGGATCAGCATTATTTGAAGTTAGAGAGTCCATTGATCAGTCTGATAACGCAGGAAGCTGTTTTTGAACCTGCTGGTATGTTTTTTTTAAGCTTCTGTATTATTTGCCTGACGGAAGAAGTTGTAGGAGATCATTACTGGAGTGCGGTCGGTCTTTGATGATGTCGGCAGCCTTTCTGCGGCAAGAAGATGTGTAAGTGGAATCCGTGGATGGGAGGTCGACTTGCATGATGGTCTGGGCTGTGCACACCACCTTCTGTAGTTTCTTATGGTCCTGGGCAGAGCAGTTGCCATATGCAGCTGAACAGTATGCTTTCAATGATGCATCTGTAGAAGTTGGTGAGGGTCCTTGTGGACATGCCAAATTTCCTGAGCTGCCTGAGGAAGAAGAGGCGTTGTTGTGTCTTCTTGACTGTCACATCTACGTGGGAAGTCCAGGACAGGTTGTCACTTATCGTCACTCCGGGGAACTTGACGCTCTCCACCATCTCAACCTCCTCTCCGTTACTTTAGATGGGGGCAAGTTCTCCTCCTCTCTTTCCGAAGTCAATTGTCAGTTCTTTTGTTTTGCTGACATTGAGAGAGAGGTTGTTATCATTGCACCACGTCACCAAGCCCTCTATCTCCTTTTTGTATTCTGACTCATTGTTTGATATCCGTCCTACCACAGTGATGTCATCAGCAAACTCGAGATGGCATTCGTTCAGAATTTGGCTACACAATTGTGGGTGTTCAGAGAGTACATTAGGGGGCTGAGAATGAATCCTTGGTGGGGGTCCACTGTTGAATGTTATCGTGGAGGAGATGCAGTTGTCTTTCTTCACTGACTGTGGTCTGTAGGTCAGGAAGCTGAGGATCCAGTTATAGAGGGTAAACTTTTGAGATCAGTCTAGAGGGGATAATGGTGTTGAAGGCGGAGCTGTAGTTGATGAGCAGGAGCCTGATGTATGTGTCCTTGTTGGCCAGATATTCCAGGGATGAGTGCAGGGCTGGGGATATGGCATCCTCTGTGGACCTGTTATGTCGATAAGAAAACTGTAGGGGATTGAGGCAGGCTGAGAGACTGGAGTTGATGTGGACCATGACCAGCCTCTGGAAACACTTCATGATTATTGAGGTCAGAGCCACTGGGCAGTAGTCATTAAGGTACATTGCATGTATTACCTTAGGTACGGGGATGATGGTGGTCTTCTTGAAGCAGGTGCGGACTTCAGCTTGTAGGAGGGAGAGGTTGAAGATGTTGGTGAATACCTCCGCCAGTTGGTATGCACAGGATCTAAGGTGCACAGATGGGAATTCAGTTTGGGCTTGTCACTTTCCTTGGGTTGACCCCCAGAAAGACATCTGTAGCGGTGATAAAGGGAACAGGTGTGTCCAGGGCTGTCGGTGCAGGTGACACCACACCGCTGGCATTCTGCTCAAACTGAGCATAGAAAGCATTGAGCGCTTCAGGGAGGCATGTGTCTTTGTCCGCTATCTTACACTACTTCATTTTGTATCCCATTATACTGTTAGGCTTCGCCACATGTGGCGGGAGTCCATCAGGTAGGTTTGGGCCTCTAACTTGGTCTGGTACTGCCTCTTAGCATCTCCGAAATCTTTGCAGAGTTCAGAGCTGGATTTTCTGTATAGGTCCGGGTTGTCCGACTTGAATTCTGTACGTCTGGTCTTCAGTAGGCAGTGGATTTCCCAGATCATCCAAGGTTTCCGGTTGAGGAACACCCAGATTGCTTTCTTTGGTACACAGTCCTCCACGAATTTGCTAATGAAGTCCGTGATGGTGGTGGGATACTTGTCAAGGTTTTCTGCAGAGTCCTTGAGAATATGGTCTAGTCCACCAATTCCAAGCCATCCCGGAGATGCTGTTAGCTGCCTTGGACTAGCACTGTATTCCTTTCTTGAAGGATCCTCCCATTTCAACTTAAGCTTGGGTTGACCAAAAGATTTGGGAACAGAAGTAGGCTATTTAGTCCATTGAGTCTGCTATGTCATTCAATAAGATCATGGCTGATCTGATGATCTTCAACCGCACTGTCCTGCCTCTTCCCCATTATCTTTAATAATTCCCTTTCTGATTGAAATCTGTCTATCTAACCTTTAAATATACTTAATAACCCAGCCTCATCAGCCCTTACAGGTAAAGAATTCCATCGATTCACTATCCTCCTCATTTCAGTCTTAAATGTGCGACCCCTTATTCTGCAATTATGCTCTCTGAGCCTGGATACAAGGGGAAACAGTCTTTCTACCTTGACAACAAGGTGCAGGGCTGGATGAACACAGCAGGCCAAGCAGCATCATAGGAGCAGAGAGGCTGATGTTTCGGGCCTAGACCCTTCATCAGAAAAGGGGGAGGGGAAGGGGGTTCTGAAATAAATAGGGAGAGAGTGGGAGGCGGATAGAAGATGGATAGAGGAGAGGATAGGTGGAGAGGAAACAAACAGGTCGAAGAGGTGGGGATGGGGCCAGTAAAGGTGAGTGCAGGTGGGGAGTTAGGGAGGGGATAGGTCAGTCCAGGGAGGATGGACAGGTCAAGGGGGCGGGATGAGGTTAGTCGGTAGGAGATGGAGGTGCGGCTTGAGGTGGGAGGAGGGGATAGGTGGGAGGAAGAACAGGTTAGGGAGGAAGAACAGGTTAGGGAGGCAGGGACGAGCTGGACTGGTTTTGGGATGCGGTAGGGGGAGGGGAGATTTTGAAGCTTGTGAAATCCACATTGATACCATTGGGCTGCAGGGTTCCCAAGCGGAATATGAGTTGCTGTTCCTGCAACCTTCGGGTGGCATCGTTGTGGCACTGCAGGAGGCCCAGGATGGACATGTCGTCTGAGGAATGGGAGGGGGAGTTGAAATGGTTCGTGACTGGGAGGTGCAGTTGTTTATTGCGAACCGAGCGTAGGTGTTCTGCAAAGCGATCCCCGAGCCTCCGCTTGGTTTCCCCGATGTAGAGGAAGCCACACCGGGTACAGCGGATGCAGTATACCACATTGGCAGATGTGCAGGTGAACATCTGCTTGATGTGGAAAGTCTTCTTGGGGCCTGGGATGGGGGTGAGGGAGGAGGTATGGGGGCAGGTGTAGCACTTCCTGCGGTTGCAGGGAAAAGTGCCGGGTGTGGTGGAGCTGGAGGGGAGTGTGGAGC
>NW_025968379.1:0-10758 GCF_021869965.1 Rhincodon typus | reverse complement strand
CCTCCCTTGTCCGCGGGTTTTATGGTGAGGTTGGGATTGGAGCGGAGGGCTGCACGTTCTGCGGGGGAGAGGTTGGAGTGGGTGAGAGGGGTGGAGAGGTTGAGGCGATTGATGTCTCGACGGTAGTTGGAGATGAAGAGGTCGAGGGAGGGTAGGAGGCCTTGGGGTGGTGTCCAGGAGGAGGGGGTGTGTTGGAAGTGGGAGAATGGGTCAGTAGAGGGAGGGTTAGGTTCACGGTTGAAGAAGTAAGCGTGGAGGCGGAGGCGGCGGAAAAGCTGCTCTATGTCCAAGCGTGAGCGGTATTCGTTGATCTGTGGGTGGAGGGGGTCTTTCAACCTTGTCAGGTCCCTTAAGACTCTTACATCTTTCAGCAAGGTGTCCTGTCATTCCTTTAAATTCTAATGTGTGTAGGCCTAACCTACTCAAGCTCTCCTCATAAAACTGTCCCTCCATACCTGGCATCAGCCTAGTGAACCTTTTGTTGGATATCCATAACTTCTCCAGTTTTTATTGTTCATTCAAGGGATCTTGCTGACTTGGCCAGCATTTATTGCCCATCCCTAACTGATAGTTGAGAATCAACTGCATCGCTGTGGGTCTGTAGGCACATGTAGGCCTGACCAGATAAGGATAGCAACTTTCCTTCCCAAGGACATTAATGAGGCAGATGGGTTTTTCCATCAATCAACAGTGAGGGTTTCATGGTTATCATTAGGCTCTTAATTCTTGACTTTTGTTGAATTTAAATTCCACCATTTGCCCTAGCAGGATTCAAACCTGGGACCCCAAATGATTACCTAGTCACTGAATGAATAGTCTCGTGATAATACCAGTAGGCTATCGCCTCCCTTGGGGATTAATCATGGTTGGATATCCCCTTCCTAGAATCCTCCTTCCTCCCTGGAATATATCTTTGCCATGAGCCCTGAACTATTTTCTTTAATGTCTGCCATTGGTCCTCAACTGACATCACACCTAAACTCCTTTTCAAGTCTACTGCAGCCACCTCTGTCCTCATTCCTTTCTAATTACCTTTATTTAAGCTTAACAGGGTTGTTTCCAACCCAATTTCCTCCCTTGAAACTGACTGCTAAATTCTACTACATTAAGGTTACTGTTTCCTAAGGGATCTTTTACTCTGACATCATTTACTAAACCTGCCTCACTTGATCCAAAATAGCGTGATACCTTGTTAGATTCACAATGGATTGTTGTCGGAAGCTAACTAAAGTACACTTGTAAATTCTTCCTTATTGCTTACTCTGCCAATTTGACAAGCCCAATCTATGTGAAGGTTAAAATCACTCATGATTAATGTAATTCATCATCGTTGTTTTAAAAGAAGTGCTTCATTTTTCTTCTGGATTGTTTACCAGTTACTTTCAATGCGTGTTCTCTGGTTGCCAACTCCCCAATAGGAAACAGTTTTTCTCTACTCTATCAAAACCCTTTTTTTGAACACCTGTAGTAAATCTCTTTTATTCCTCTGCTCTACAAACAGCAGTACCAGTTTCTCTGGTAACTCCATTTAAGCAAGCTCCTTCAGAGAAACAAGAGTAGACCATTCAGCCCCTGGAGCCTATTCTGCCATTCAGTGAGTTCATGGCTGATTTGTGGCCTAACTTCATATACTGCCTTTGGCTTATATCCCTTATATCTTTGCTTAACAAAAATTTATCTGTCTCAGATTTAAAATTAACAACTGATCCAGCATCCACTGCTGTTTGTGGAAGAGTTCCAAACATGTACCACCCATTGTATGTAGGAGTGCTTCCTAACATCTGTCAAATCTCCTCTAAACCTTCTCTTAAAATTTTTACGTCCACCTCGAAATGTGATTTCCATGTTTCTGCAAATGAGGTTGAACCATTGTTTTATAACTGTAATTTATGTGTCCATTTCCAAAGCATCATCCTGTAAGCTTTTTTTTTATCAGCCGCCTTGTTCTGCTGCATTTGTGTATGTGAGCCCTCCGGTTTCTGTTTCTCCTGCATTCCCCTTAACATCGTACCATTGAGTTTTCTATTGGTGTCCATCAAATATTTCAGAATTATTTTAACGTGATTTAAAGAAAGAAGACTTGGGATTTGACAACCGAATGTTTTTAATTTACTTGAACAATTAATAATGCAAAACAGTATTTAAAAAGTAAAAAGTGTATCCAAAGCATGAAGTAGTTTAACTTCCTGTTGCTTCAGTCAAATGTAATGAAATTGTATTAGTTACCGATTCATGCATTTCCTATAAGTGCAAAACATTATGAAGGCAGCCTAGAGAAAGGTTAAAGCAATCTTTTCTGGAAAATTATGAAATTAGATATTCTAATAAAGTGAGTATTGCTAATGAAATGAAACCCGCTGTGTTTTTTATAATGCATGTTGAACAGAGATTAAAGGGCACACGTGATCTTGGAAACCAGGAAAGTCCATGAAATATGGATCCTTATATCTGAAACTATTGAATTACTCTTGAACATAATACTGAATTTACAAAGTACATAATTAATCAATATGCACCATGAATTAAGTAATTTGTGATAGTAATATGTCTCCAAATTTTTTTTAGAATGTTCAAAAATGGCATAGAAATGACTCCATCAAAATCTGTAAAAAGTAAAAAGCGAATTGAAGTAAACATCACTGTCAACCAAAACACTGAAAATGAGAGAAAGTGCAAGCTTAAAAGAGAAAAAAAGAAAACTAAGAAGTCTGAAGTGGAAAAGATTCCACTTGAAGCAAATGACGTTGAAGTCTGCAGGAAACTAAAAAAAATGAAGAAAAAGAAAATATCCAGAAGGTCAAGTATCAGTGATGAGGAACAAGGTGCTAAGATTGAGAGAAAAATAGCAAAAGGTCATCCACAAGAGAGTGAAATTGATGAGGACTCATATCATTTAAAAAATAAAAAGAAAAGGAAAAAAAGCTTCAAAATAAATGAACATTCTGGCCCTCAAAGTACGCCTGAGAAAGGAAAAAGAAATATCAGTGAGGATGACCCAAGCAGAGTTCAAGTTAAAAGTGAGCATAACAATAAGAAAAAGAAAAAAATCAATTTTGAAAATTCTGATGTGGAAGAGGGATTCACTAAAAGTAGGAAGACGTCAAATGGTACAGCTGACAAATTGGGCAACATAACAGAAGTGTCTTGTGTCGTTAGAGCCAAAAGTGTGAAGAGAAAGAAGAAAAAGAAACATTTTCATTCTGAGGATTTTGACATGTCTGGAAATGAAAAATCAATGAAGAAATGGCAGAGAGACATTAATATCAGTGAGCTTGAAGCTGGGAATGACAAATCCAATCAAGCAGACACAAAGAAACAAAAGGATGAACAAATTCTGGATACCCTAGAGAAAAAATGCATGAAAAAGAAAAAGAAACACAAGCTACATACTGTGGAACGAGAAGAAGTACACAAAGGAGAAATGGTTAAAAAGAGGCAAGGAGTGGAGCAAATAGAAAATAACGTGGAATATGTTTCGAAATCGCACAGAAAAAGAAAAAGATCCGCTGAAACTGAAGGAGAAGGAATTGAGACAAACCTGGACAAAACTAACAACATTTGTAAATTCCAGGACTCCCCAGAGACTGCAGAAGGGAAAAAAGTGGAAACACCATTTGATGTTCTTGAAGAATCTGTGAAAATTAAAATGAAAATTAAAAGGACGAAGAAAGAGGCCTCATCTGTGATGCAGGTTTGTAAAGTAAATCATAACTTTTGTGTTTAATATATAGATTTAAAATGTTTAAAAGAAATTGATGCTATAATACGTTGGTGAGCCATGAAACCGTAACCAGCCTGAGCATCGCTTCTTCTGGTTGGAAACATGAACAGTAATTTGATTATTTCAGTCAAGAAGTATTTTGCACGTAATTATATTTATAGATAATCAATGTAACTGCATTTTCTTTTCCCAGATAAAAGAGGAATTATGCAACAGTGACGATTTACAATTTATGTCTGAAAGAAAAGGAAATTTGTTTGAAGTGACGATAGACAAGGTACAGAAATATGTTGAACATCTAGTCTATAATAGACAGGTACTGAGGTGACAAGGAAAGGCAGTCCGGTTGTCTGTATAGTCCTTTCTAATACTATAATTTCTTGTGATTCTGCTCATGTGGATAGGCACTAAGGAAGATGAATAACCTGTTTAGTCAGGAAAAAATCAGGAACAGAAGTTGGGTTCTTGATTATTCTTTTCTGCCACTAATAACATGGCTGACTGAGTTGTAAATATATTAACTATTTTAAAATTACAGGTACATTTTTATTGCTAATTTCCTCCTCTGTCCTGAAAGGTTGACCCTTTGACTAAAGTGTGGTTCAGTTTGAACAAGGTATCCCCCTCAGTAACTTGTCTTTGTGTGTGTATTAACTAACTGTGTTTCCAGGGGAAGCATCGCAATTGGACCAAATCCATTGCTATCCTTGCTAGCACGCTTTTTAAAGTTGCTGGAAACAATGTTTATTAGTCACATTACAGAATTTGAATACTATACAAGCCACTTATTTAATTTCATAGTTGCGGTAGAGAGAGCCAGTTCATAAGAATTGAGGCATAGATCTCGATTCGGATGAAAAATTCCTGTAAAACAACCAAGAGTGACATCTTTACATCATCTTTACGTCATCTTTAATTTGACACTGAACATTCAGTAATTATAGCACTTGCGTAGCTGCCCTGACCAGGACTAGCAAATGTGGCAGACAGAAGGAAACAAGCTTGGCCTTTCCTAGTCATTTTTGACCTAGTTAAACAGTATCTAGTCACTGTAATAGCTGGAGTAATTTTATGTATGAGTTTTTGTTTTGGGAATTTGTTCATATAGCATTATTTACAGCACAAATAGAGGCCATTTAGCTCATTGAGTCCATGCTGGCTCTCAGTGAGCAACCTAGCCACTTCCACTCACCGGCTGTGTCCCCCTAGCCCTGCACCTTTCTTCCCTTCAAGCATCCACATGATTTCCTTTTGAAATCAGTGTTTCCACTTCCAATACCTTCATGGACAGTTCCAGATCATTATAACTTGCTGCTTTAAAAAGTTGTTCTTCCTTCATTGTCCCCTGTATCTCTTGCCAGCCTTGAATCTGTGACTCCCTACTCTTGTTCCATTGGCTAATCACTTTTTCTTTTAAGTGCTATCAAATTTCCCCTTTGCTCCAATTTTCTTTATTCATTCATGGGCTGAGGGCATTGCTGGTTAGGTTAGGCCAGCATTTATTGCCCATCCCTAATTGCCTGAATGGCAGTTAAGAGTCAACTATATTACTGTGGGTCTGGAGTCACATTTAGGCCAGACCAGGTAAGGATGGCAGTTTCTTTCCCTAAAGGACATTAATGAACCAGATGGGTTTTCCCCGATAATCGGCAATGGATTCACGATCATCATTAGATTCTTAATTCCAGATATTTATTGAAATCAAATTCCACCATCTGCCATGGCAGGATTCGAACCTGGGTCCCCAGAACATTACTTGGGTCTCTGGATTAACAGTCCAGCGATAATACCACTAGGCCATCGCTTGCCCCTAAATCAAAACAGTCCCAGCTGTTCCAACCTAATCTAATGACTCCAGTCCCTTCCCAATCTCTGGAACCAAACTGGTAAATCTTTCTCTTCTCGGGGAACTTTGCATTTTTCCAAAAGTGTGGTCACCAGAACTGAATATAAAACTCTTGCCATCTTGTGAGGAGCCAAATTGGACTCAATGGGTTAAATGACTTAAGCAGAGCCTTCTAAATGTTTTGCATAACATGCCTGCTTTTGTATCTCATATGCTTTGCTAACAGCTCTCCCAATTTGTCCTGCCACCTTCAAAAATTGATTCACGTGCAGCCCCCAGTTCCCTATATCCCTGCATACTTTGAAACAATGCCATTAAATCTATATTGTCTCTCCCTATCCATTCCGCCAAATTGCTGCAGCTCAGACTTTTTTCTAATAAAGACTACTTGCTACTTGCCTGCTCATGATGCTAACCTATCCATGTTCTGTTGTAGGCAATTCATATTATGAATGTATACACGTATGAAGCTGAAAAGTACCATCCCTATGTATTGTGCCATTATTAGATACTTCAGTAACTCTGGAAGTATGTCTATGGATGTTGGATATAAAGATAAGACAGTCTCTGACGATGGCTTCAAGGGGTTCTATAGTTCTGTGGCCTACCGTGTCAATGCTTCCATAAAGCATGATTATTTAGGTGAAATGTTGCCATCTTTTGGCAGCATCCGCATGCTTTACTAGAAAGGGAGGATTCTCAGAGCAGTGGTGGTGTGGCATGGGGAAAAATGAGAAGGTAATTGTATTCCTATAGCCACTTGTGTTTTTGTAATTAATAGCCAATCTGCGCACCGAAAGATTCTGCCATAAGTAATTGAGATAAATGAGCAGATCACCTGTTTTAGGCTATTGTCTGAGGGGTTAAAGTTGCTCAAAATGTGGGAGGAGTCCCCTTTTCTTCAGGTAACTCCGTTTCATTATTTATAACCACGTGTGTCTCCGAGAGGGGCATTGGTTTTAATTCTCTCAGAGGATGAGCCTACATTCTGTCCTCTAAACCTGTAACGAGCCGATGCTACCATTGTGCTGTTGCTATCACTTAAGAATAGTTACTTACCAAAGAGCAAACTTAATCCTGTTGTTTTGCTGATTGGCTGTTTTGTACAAAAGGAGTTGTAATATTCACTGCTATATGTTCTCATCTTTTTATCTTCAGTTGTAATGGCAAAATTAGTTTGAAATATTTTTCATGTCAGTCTTGGAATCTTTAAAGGTGCACAAATTGATGCAAAGCAGAAGGTGGAAATTATTTCTGAAATATGTTGTATTGAACTTAATAGAATTTGAGTTGTTTCCTTTTCTGTCACTTTTGAAATAACTAGAGTGAAAGAAGTCGATACAGTGTGGAGCTGGAAGAACATAGCAGGTCGGGCAGCATCAGAGGAGTCAGAGAATTGACACTTCAGGCCTTGACCCTTCATCAGGACAGTAATGTGAATATCTGAAAGGCTGTGGGGGGTGGATTGTGTGATTTTTAAACTCATGCTGCTCAACAGGCAGTGGACAGCTGCATAGTTAAAATCGCCTCTAAATATACTATCCCAGACATCACAGCCACCAATGTAGTGGCCGCTTTTGCTTTTACACCACATTTGCTTACCATTGGAGACAGGCAGCTGCTTCATAAAAACACTCAAATTGAAATTCCATGATACTATTAATTTAGATTCCTGCCTAAATAAAACATATTGGGAATACGTTTGAAAAGCTACTGGAAATGATATTTAAAAGATTACCCTAGTGAGGATGCAACAATCATTCTCCATCTGAAGAAGCATACAAAGTATTTAAGAGGTGCCATTCTTGCTTGTATTGTTTCAGATGAAACAAGAGGAGTGAAAAGAGTGCCAGCCTCCACATACAGGGGCTGTAGTTTGTGTGGACAGCAGGCTGTTCGCAGAACTCTCTCCATCCAGCTCATAGGCAAGAGCAGAGTTTTTCCGCCAGAACAAATATGTACCAGTTAATTTAAGTTCATAGCAAATTAAATCCTCTGTCAGGAGCCTGGGAGGGTGGTGCGAACAACACACTAAACTGATTTTGAGGCCATTTCCTCCCTGGCCACAATTGTAGGAGAAGACAGTCTGTTAGAGGGGCCCCTGCCACTGTGATGCCCTGTGCACTGTGGTGAATTTTAGTTTTAATTTTTAAAGTTGTTAGAGATGGAGGGGGAGGGGAGGAGAGGAGTGGGGGAAGAGAGAGAGAGTACTTCCCTACAAGATCTCTAAAGGAACATTGCTTCTTCAGACGGGCTACAGCCTTCTGCATCAAGATCTGGTGAACCTAAGGGCCAGCCTTTTTCAATTGTCTGTATCTTATTTAGGGTGTATCTTATTTATTTTCCTTTCTTTGCTGAAATGTTTTTGTTTCCCACCTTTTTTCTTTATTCATTCACAGGATTTGGGTGTCACTCGCTAGACCATCATTTATTGCCCACACCTAGTTACCCAGAGGGCAGTTAAGAGTCAACCACATTGCTGTGGGTCTGGAGTCACATATAGGCCAGATTGGGTAAGGATTGCAGTTCCCTACACTAAAGGACATTAGTGAACCAAATGGATTTTTTTTCTGACAATTAACATCCCTAACCCTAACCCTAATACATATCCATCTCTAGATTCTAAATTCCAAATTTTTATTAAATTCAAAGTCCATCATCTGTCATGGTGGGATTGGAACCTGGGTCCTCAGAATATTACCCGAGTCTTTGGATTAATAGTCTAGCAATAATGCCGCTAGACATTCATCTCCAGCTTTTACATCTCCACTTTTTCGTTCAGGGTGCAAGAACAGTTAAGTCCTTCCAGTTTGTTACAGGATCTGTAGAATTGTATTTCATTTGGAAACGTTAGTTATATATTTTACATACTCTGCATGGAGATATATCTCAATTTCCAAAAAGGAATATGCGATTTGCCACCTCTGAAATCTGTGCACTTTTGCATTGTAAATTCTAAAACAAACTTTAAAAGTAAATGTTGTAGCCTGAGTTTATTATCACAGAATTGTTATGCCATGGAACAAAGCCATTCCATTGATCATGTCTGCTCTGCTTCTATCCCCTAGTGCCAATCTCCTGCCTTTTCCCCACATCCCTGCACATCATTTCTATTCAAATTGTCATCCAATGCCTCAATTGAACCTGCCTCCTACACATTTCCAGGCAGCGTGTTCCAAAGTCTAACTACTTGCTGAGTGAGGAAGCTTTTCTCTCACATAATCCTTGCTTCTTTTGCACACTTCACTTAAAATCTATGCCGTCTCACTGTTTTCTCTTTTACAAACAGGAGTAGCATTTCCGCATCTATCCAGACCACTCATAATTATGAAAAGTTCTATTATTCTTTCCAAGGAGAGCAGTCCTACATTCTTAAAAGTATTCTTATAACTAAAGCTTTTCATTCCTGGAATCATTCTTGTAAATTGCTTCTGTATTCCTTCCAATACATTCGCATCCTTCTTATAATTGGTGCCTACAATGACACATTCCAGCTGAGATCGAACAAGTTTACAAATTCAACATCATGACCTTGCTGTTGTACTGTTTGCACCTATTAAAGCTAAGAGCACTGTATGCTTTGTCAACTGTTCTCTCTACCTTTCTTGTCACCTTCAGCAATCTGCACATATGCATCCAGGTGCCTCTGCTCAGCACCCCTTATTTTATATTGATTTTCAATATTCTTCTGGCCAAAGTCCATGTCCACGCACTTCTCTGCATTGAATCTCATCTGTCACTTATCCACCCACTCCACCAACTTGTCAATGTTCCTTGCAGCGTCAATCTGCAAACTTTGAAATTGTCCCCGGAAACCAAGATCTAGATCATTAATATGCTTCAGGAAAAGCAATGGTTCCAATACTGAACCTTGGGGAACTCCACAAAAACCTTTGTGCATCCAAAAAAAAATCCACTGACTGCTACTAACTGTTTCCAATCATTCAGCCAGTTTTGTATACAAGTTGCTACTGTCCCTTTTGTACCATGACTTATTATTTTCCTCTGAAGTCTGTTGCATGGCACTATATCAGATGCCTTCTGGAAATCCACATACAACACATCAACAGCGTTACCCTCATCAACGCTTTCTGTTAGGAAGGCAGATTACTATTTGAATGCCTGTAAATTGAGAGAGGAGAATGAGACCTGGGTGTCCTCGTGCAGCAGTCACTGAAAGTACAGGAGATGTGTGAGGAGATGCACTTTGTCCAGCAGAATATTGAAAGACCAAATAAAGTAAGGGTACAATGCTAAAGGGGGTGCTGGAGCAGAGGGACCTGGGTGCATATGTGCACAGGTGCAGCAAGCAGTAAAGAACAAAGTTGTATGGTGGCCTTTATAGTGAGAAGATTACAGAACCAAGGATATCTTACTTCATACAGGGTATTGGTGAGGCCACACCGAGAGTATTGTGTGTGCAGTTTTGGTCTCTTTATCTGAGGAACGACATTCTGGTGATGGAGTGCAGTGAAGGTTTACCAGACTGATTCCTGAGATGGCATGGTTGACGTATGAGGAGAGATTGAGTCAGTCAAGGTTGCATTCACTGGATTTTAGAAGAATGAGGGGGATATCTCCTAGAAACCTTCAAAACTCTGACAGGACTGGATAGGTTAAGTGCAGAAAGAATGTTATGATGATGGGGTGGAGTGGGGGTCGGCAGGTGAGGAGAGTGGGATTAGGGTATTGAGCGTGATGATCATCCACAATCATAATGAATGGTGGAGTATGCTCAAGGAGCCGAGTGGCCGTCTCCTGCTTCTATCATAGGGGAGCCGATGGCCTAGTGGTATTATCACTGGACTGTTAATCCAGAGACCCAGATAATGTTCTGGGGACTGGCTTCGAATCCTGCCATGGTAGATGATGAAATTTGAATTCAGTAAATAGCTGGAATTGATGATGATCATAAATCCATTGCCGATTGTCAGGAGGAAAAACCCATCTGGTTCCCAAATGTCCTTTAGGGAAGGAAACTACCATCCTTACCTGGTCTGGCCTACATGTGACTCCAGACCCACAGCAATGTGGTTGACTCTTAACTGCCCTTTAGGCAATTAGGAATGGGCAATAAATGCTGCCTAGCCAGTGATGCCTGCATCCCGTGAATGAATTAAAAAAATCTATATTTCTGTAGTACCTCTGCAAAAAAACTCCTGCTGTTATATTCGCATCTTTCTTACAACAT
>NW_025968378.1:6568-25000 GCF_021869965.1 Rhincodon typus | reverse complement strand
ACAAAACCTAACCACATCACCCTCCTCCCAAAGCTGGCCAAATCCTCCCCAACCATGGACTCACCTCACTCATTCAATGTCCTACCTCGATATTTTTCCTGGTAATGCCGCAGTGCCCATTACAGCTCTTGACACTGCCAGACAGAATACCCAGCAGTTCCAGAGGGTTGGACCTCCTTCCATTGAGGAGCAGACGTCCTACACTCCAATGAACAGGGCAGATTTCTTCTCAAACTCTTTTTTTCCTGAATAAGGGCATTGTTTAAAAATCCCCAGTCCTCTGGCAACAACCCAGAGTCTACTGATGCAACAAACAGAACAGAAGTAGCCCATTCGGGCACTCAAGCCTCCCCTAGCAGTGAGATCATGGCTGATCTGTGTGGGTTTTGAATTTGACATTGCCATCTAACCTCATAAGCCCCTATTGCCTTGCCCAACAAGAATCTATGTACACAAAATACGAGAGAAACTCAGCAGGCCTGACAGCATTTGTGGAGAGAGAAAGAGTTAAACCTTTGACTCCAATGACACTTCATCAGACCTTTGAACAGTTCTGATAACAGGTCACTGGACTCACTGTTCACTGTCTCTCTCTCTCTCTCCCCTCAAATGTTGCCAGACGTACTAAGTTTCTCCAGTACTGTTTCAGATGCTGCACTTTTTTTTGTTTAAGAATCTATCCACCTCCACCTTAAAAAATTTCAATAGGCCCACTCGAGAGCCTTCTACCACAGAGATTCAAAGTGGTACAATGAGATAAAAAGATTTCTTTCTTTCTGCCCTAAATTGAGAACCCCTGATTTTAAAACTGTACACCATAGTTCTGGACTGACCCAAATGAAACATCCTTAATAGGTCCACTTGTCAAAATCATTCAGGATCTTATACACTTCAATCAAGACACTCCTTGCTCTTTTTATAGTAGAGTTTACAATCCCCGTCTATCCAACCTTCTCTTGCAAGGCAGCTCACTCATTTCAGGCACCAAACAAGTAAATCTCCTCTGAACTGTCAACACTTCATATCCACCATTAAATAGGGAGGCCTAAACAGTATACAACATTCAAAATAGGACTCAATGCTGATGTACAACATCCTTACTTTTATGTTCCTTTCATAATAAAGGCGAGCATTCCATTAGGCTTGATTACTGGTTGTACCTCTGTACTAGCTTTCTGTGACTCAACCTAAACACCTTGATCTGAAAGCACCCAGAAATTCTGCAATCATTCTCTGCTTAAGTAGTTACGGTACGAAAAAGGAAGATAACAAGAAAAGTGAACGCAACAAAAGCTTCTACAAATGTTTAAAAAAGCAAAGACTAGAGAGAGAGCGCAAGCAGGAGAGAGAAAAAGAGAGGGGATACAGGGTGTTAATAGTAGATAACAAGAATGAAAGTTTACAGCCATTTGGCCTGCAATTTCCACTTCCAGTCCTGCTACTTTATTCACTTCAAGAACAGAAGGCATATCCAAAACCACCACCTCAAAATTTTAAACTCAAGTTCCTCACCTATGTTCACTTTCACCATGACCTGTTCCCTGGCAAGAACAATTTAAACAAAAAAAAAAAAAAAACCACACCTTTCATTTCATACCTTGGCCATACCCTTGCCTCTTGCGCAAATCCCCTTCATGCCCCCTAGTCAGTCCAATTCCTCTTATCACCCTTATAAATAGTAAAATACGACTTCTGGATTCCCTTTAAAACAGCAGCCAGGAGTCTCTTCTCATATCTACTTCTTTGCTTCTCATTTTCCATTTCAACTTACAAATCCAGTCTGAGTGCCAGGTCAATTATTCATAACAGATGTTTGGTGAGCTTTACCTCTCATCATCCAGGGGCTCTGGATTTGTCGTCCTACCTTCCTGTTGGTGGGAGCATACTTTGACTGCAACCGAACTACTTACCAAGAAGTCGGTCAGTTACAGTCTTATCTACCGTCCTTTGATTTCAAAAGTATCTGTGTCAAATCCATTCTTACTCGACTGAAGTTGAATTTCTCCCTGTTAGTTTAGTTATGCTGACTCTGGATTGTTTATTGCCCTTTTCCCTCAAGCAGTGACATACTGAACAGTGCAGAGGTATCAAACTTTCTAATTAAACCAGCAAATCAATCAATTTGCCTGATGGACTGTTATTCAGGACAGGTCATACCACATTAGTGTCATTAATAAGAAAATACCTGTCAAACAAAAAAAAGAGACTTATGCTTCAACAAGTGGCAAAAAAGTGCAGTGCTAACTTAAAACTAGCACTTCAGCCAAAAACCCTAACCACACATTCATTTACAAAGAAGACAGGCAAAAACAAAAAAAAAAAAGGTTTGAAGCCAATACTGTAGGTAGATAAATATATAAACAGGGAAATTTTAAGGTGACCAAGCCTTCAAACAGAGGGGATTATTTCTCAAAAGAAAAAACAAAAGAACTATGGATGATGGAAATCAAACGAAAACAGAAATTGCTGGATAAAACTCAGCAGGTCTGGCTGCATTTGTGGAGATAAAACAGAGTTAATGTTTCGGTTCCAGTGACCCTTCTTCAGAAACACCTTTTTCAGGTCATTTCTAAGTTCTTCTGATTTTTGACAGTGATGATAACGCGTGCAGAGTGACAGGCAATTTTCAATTCAATAGCTGATCTTGTGAACCCAGGTCTTTGCTTGTGTTAGAATTCTCTCTTTAGAGTTGCCAGGTGTTAAGTTTCAAGAATGAGAAGGTCAAAGCATTAAAACAGTGGGAGCTTTATCATGAGGTGCTCACGCTGCAAGTGGGGAGAGTAGAGCGTGCAGAACGTCTGCCCAAATCAACCGATGAGTCCGATTACATGATGTAATGACGACATCAAAGTGGCAGTCCACCACACTTATGCAACACCAGGTTCTTCTGTCTTTTCAGTCAAGAAAGGCAAGAGATGCTTCTTGTTTGCAGACTTCTGGATGTCTGAGTACATCACATTCACACAGTCTCTAACAAACCACCACTGGGCCAATCTGAAGGGTGTCGTTAGACACTTTTTCCTTAACTCAAAAATTACTTGCGTGATTCCATTTCAAAATATCCATCTTGCTGTTCCAAACAGTAACAATAATAGCTGACGAATACATCACACAATTCAACCCGATCTTCGAGTTGCAGAAAAAAATAAAAAAAAAAAAACTTTCTGGTACTTTTAAAAAGCTATAGAGCAGTATCTAACTGCCATTTTCCAGCGTACATTGACCCTTTACACATAAGCACAGACTGACGATAAAATGAATACTGCCCTCTAACTGTTTCCCGACTGAAACTTGATCCCTTTAACCCACGTCATTCCCGAGAACCAGGTATAGCAGTACCTCCTCTCATTAGACAGTGGAAGATCCTGGCAAAGGCCCGCTGTACAGAAAAATTCAACATCCTCCATAACAAAATGTTACTAATGGTCCTCACCACCAGTAATATGATCAAACCCTTTGACTTCAAGTGAGGAGTGAAGCAGGGATGTCATCACCCCTAACTTTTCCTCCCTCTTCATCATCACCGTTCTTCATCTTGTCAAGAACAAGCTCCTCAGCAACGTGGACATTGTCTAGAGGATGGACGGGAAACTTTTCCGCTTTAACCGGTTCAATCCAAGTAACAAACAGCACCAAGCGCATTCATGGAACTTCAGAATGCGAATGCAAATGACAATGCCACCTCCACTCTCGCAGAAGGCAAATCTTCAAGCTTCACAAAAGCATTTCGAAGAATGAGTCTCAAACTCCAATCTTTAACCAATGTTTCCCAGATCATCCTTCCATTAAGATCAACACAGAAATCCTTCCAAACTGAAATGCTTCCCATACCTGGGAAGCTACCTCTCACCAAATCAGCTAACACTGAAAGAGAGATTCAACACTGCATCCAATCTACAAGCACTGCCTTCAGGTGACTAAGGAGCAGATTCTTCAACAACCATGGCATCCATGTTGATAACAACATCTTTATGCATAAGGCAGTCATCCTTCCGACTCTTTTATATGGTTTTGAAACCTAGACTACATATAGAAGTCACCTCAAGATGAATTTCTTCACCGAGGGTGATTAATCTATGGAACTCAATGCCACAGAGGGCTGTGGTGGTCAAGTCATTGGGTGTAGTTAAGACAGAGATAGAAAGGTTCTGGATTAGTAAAGGGGATTAAGGATTACAGGGAGAAGGCAGGAAAATGGGGTTGAGAAACATATCAGCCATAACTGACTGACCTAATTCTGCTCCTACCCTTATGGCCTTGTAGTATCACCTCCAGACTCCACAACCCCACCAGTGAAATTTTTTACTGAAGGTGAGAGAAGTTAAGCATTTCAGTGAAGCAAACTTATTCCTTACCTTTCTCAGATCCCATAAATAAATTCTGTAAATGAAATGCATAAGAAAACAAATCGTAATTAGTCCTAAAATATGCAAGAATCCTATCCTATTGTAGAAAACAAAACACATAATATTCAGTTCTTGCAGCGTTTTGACTGCCCTCAAATATTATAAGCTTAAGTCTTTGTAGAAACAAATGAATACCTATGATTACCGAACAACTGATTCCATTTATCCCCAAATATTAGCTATTTCATAAAAAATTACATATTAAACATAGTGGTTAGCACTGCTGCCTCACAGCACCAGGGACCCGGGTTTGATTCCACCCTCGGGCGACTGTCTGCATGGGTTTCCTCCCACCAGTCCAAATATGTGCAGGTTAGGCAGATTGGCCATGCTAAATTGCCCCAAAGTGCCAAGGGTGAAAAGTGTAGGGATAGGGCAGGGGATGGGACTGGGTGTGATGCTCTTTAGACAGTTGGTGTGGACTCGATGGGCCAAATGGCCTGCTTTGACACTGTAGAGAATCTATGGTTTCTCTGATTCTATGAAAAGCTGTAAGTTCTCAAGCAGACTACTGCATGGTATTAGCACCACAACAGGAAAGTTGAGACACAATGAGAAGCAATTTAAACATGCCATTTACAAAACTGTAAGCAACTGTATCATACTATGAACATAAACCACAAACTATACAGAAACACGTTCCATACATGTTTTTCAGTCACTTGGGTTACTTTTGTGACCCATTCATACTCTGTTTATACGTCTGAATTGCATACAGGAAACTGTCAGATCATAGATCCTGAACTCTACAATTATGCCAGTTATACATCTCAGAACACAAAAACACCTAGACATTCTGACAGTATAGTCCTGCAATTAAATCTTTATAATGTTACCAAAAGGACAAAGAACAAGAGTAGCAACTCAGTTTTTTGAACCTGCTCTACCATTCAACAAGGTCATTCTTGATCTGATTTAAATCACAACTCTACATTTCTGCATTTTCCCGATGATTTTTTCATCCCCTTTAAAATCCCTAAAGTATGGAAGAAGGCTACTTGGCCCATTGAGTCCACACCAATCCTCCAAAAAGCATCCCACCCAAATCCATCCCCCTACCTTTTGTCTCCAACCCTGCTTTTCCCATCACTAGCCTACACTTCCCTTGGACACTACGGCCAATTTAGCATGGCCAATCCACCTAAACTGCACATCTTTGAACTGTGGGAGGAAACTCCAGACAGACCCCGAGGGTGGAATTGAACCCGGGTCGCTGGCACGGGCACTAAAGGCACCAGTGCTAAAGACTGAGCCACTATGTCGCCCAGATCAAGAATCTGTCTTTGCCATAAAAATATTTTTAAATTATGCATCCATGTCTTTTGCAAAATGAAAATCCATAGACTTTCAACCCTCTAACAGAAAAAATATTTCCTCATGTGTTTTAAATGGGCAACCTCTTACTTTTTAAGTAATGACCCTTAAGTCAAGATCCTCCCACAAGAGGAAACATCCTTTCAAAAGCCACCTGATCAAGTCCCCTCAGGATTTTCTATGTTTCAATTAAATCACCAGAGTCTCTTCTAACCACTGGAGCTTGGAGGCCTAGTCTATCTTGGTTTTCCTTATAAGGCAATCTGCTCATTCCAGGTATTCGTCTAGTAAACCTTCTCTGAGCTGCTGCCAACGCATTAACATCCTTCTGTAAGTATGGTGACCAGTACAGTACACAGTACTCCAAATGCAGTCTCACCAATGCTCTGTATAACTGAAGCATAATCTCCCTAACCCTGCATTCAATTCCCCTACCAACCATAACATTCTATTAGCTTTCCTTATGACCTGCATACTGACCTTCTGTGATTCATACACTATGTTGTGAAGTTGGTAGAGTATTTGTAAATTGGAAGGCAGGATGTTACCATTTTACAAACAAATTCTAAACAAAAAGGGGGGAGGGGGGAAAAAGTAGTGTGGTACCTTTAAAAGACAATGTGCTTTTTCTAGGCTTGGAGTTTAAAAAATGTCTGCAAGCAGCAGCAGGCACAGAGTTCTTGAAATTGAAACGTTTGTATCAAAAGGCTGTATGATTACCAACCCATAATCATGTTGTTATTAAGACAATCAGATTGAATATTAGCCAAATAGTTTAAACCAGGCACTCAGACTAAAAACCAAGTAAAGTTAAATCTGTTGGCTTTGACAACCTAGGACTAATCCTATTGTAAGGAATTGACAGGTCATCAAGGGTATAATTTTACAAGAGGGTATTTGAAAATCAGAGTGAGAGCAACTACTGTTAGAGAGAAAATCACTGGCTCTCACAAAACCATTGTCTGATTAAAGGTACAGCAATGTATGGCGCTTACAACAGATATCCTCACTCTGCAAACCTTCAAAGCCAAGATGGGGCTCACAAGCCATTTGTGAATATACAGCCTACACTGACATATCATTCCCACCCAAATGCAGAGTTCCACCACATTAAATGTGAATTTTTAACTCCGTATTGAATCCACAGCTTGGAAATTCAATTAATTGTGAACTATGCTCCTGGTGTTTAATAAGGTTCCCCATGGTAGGCTCATGCAGAAGGTAAGGAGGCATGGGATAGGGGAAATGTGGCAGATTGGATTCAGAATTGGCTGACCCTGAGAAGACAAAGGGTGGTAGTGGACGGAAAATATTCAACATGGTGCTCAGTTACGAGTGGTGTACCACAAGGATCTGTTCTGGGTCCTCTTCTATTTGTGATTTTTGTAAATGATTTGGATGAAGGAGTGGAAGCGTGGATTAGTAAGTTCACGGACGATACGAAGGTGGGTCAAATTGTGGATAGTGCAGAGGGCTGTCCTAGGTTACAACGGGACATTGATAGGATGCAGAACTGGGCTGAGAAGTGGCAGATGGAGGTTAACCCTGAAAAGCGTGAAGTGATTCATTTTGGAAGGACAAACTTGAAAGCAGAATACAGGGTTAACGGAAAGATTCTTGGCAGTGTGGAGGAGCAGAGGGATCTTGGGGTTCATGTCCACAGTTCCCTGAAAGCCGCCATCCGGGTGGACAGAGTTGTTAAGAAGGCATATGGTGTGTTAGCTTTCATTAATAGAGGGATTGAGTTCAAGAGCCATGAAGTTATGCTCCAGTTATACAAAAGCCTGGTTCGGCCACATCTAGAGTATTGTGTCCAGTTCTGGTCACCTCATTACAGGAAAGATGTGGAAGCGTTGGAAAAAGTGCAGAGGAGATTTACCAGGATGTTGCCTGTGGAATGGAGGGAAGGTCTTACGAGGAAAGGTTGAGAGAGCTAGGGCTTTTCTCTTTAGAACAACGAAGGATGAGAGGTGACTTGATAGAGGTGTAGAAAATGATCAGAGATATAGATAGAGTGGACAGCCAGAGACTTTTTCCTTGGGTGGAGGTAGCTATTATGAGGGGGCATATTTTTTAAAAGTGAGTGGAGGTAGACATAGGGAGACATCACAGGTAGGTTCTTTACTTGGAGTGTGGTTGGGGCGTGGAATGCATTGTTGGAGAGGGTAGTGGAGTCAGCCTCATTAGGGGCATTTAAGTGGCTATTAGATTGGCATATGGATGATAGTTTAAGGTAGGGGTGGAAGTTCGATAGACCTTAGGATTAGGGTAAAAGTTCGGCACATCGTGGGCCGAAGGGCCTGTACTGTGCTGTATTGTTCTATTGTTCTAACACTCTTAGCTAATCTTCCTGATACAAGAATTCGATGAAGCAAGGTGCTCCTGACTGAAGAACAGCGGAGAAAGCACCGAACATTCAGGAAGTATCCTGGCTGTAATTGAGAAACTAAGTTTTAAGCTTTTTCAAAATTAATCTGTTTTATATAAGTGAGAGTTGTATTTATTTGAACAGCATTCCATTAGAATTTTATTTTATTTGGGAATAGTTTGTAGTTAAAAGGAGGGAATTGTTCAGTTTGTCAGTAGTTCTGTTAATCTGTTCACTGTTAGAATTAGATAAATAAATTGTTACTTCTTGGATTACAGAGTAACTATCAGGAGTTCATTTCATTTAACCTCCCCTTTATTGGGAGGCGAGAGGCAGGTTATACCACTTTTCACACTTTCTTTAACAGATTATGTGGCAAGGTGAGCTTCTCTGGATGTTTCGGTTTTAGTTTTGTATTTGGTTGGTGGGGGGGGGGGGGGGGGGGGGGAGGCGGGGAGGTTTTGGTGGGAGATCAACCTCCACTTCATAACTACAATATCCAGATTTCTCTGCATCCTTGCACCATTTGGAGAAATGTTTCTTTTTATTCTTTCGACCAAAAAATGAAACTTTTCACACTTTCCTACATTGTACTCCATTTGCCAGAACTTTTCCCACTTACTTAACTTATCTATAATCCCTTTGTAGGCTCCTAATAACCTCTTCACAACACACTTTCCTACCTTTATGTCAACAAATGATCCCTTCATCCAAATCATTTATATAAATTGTTTAAAAAAAAAAAGAGAAAAGAAAGAGTTAAGGCCCGAGTATCGAGCCCTGTGGCATACCATTCATGACATCCTGCATCACACAATATTATTAAGTTTGTTTAAAAACCAGTCAGGCTAAAGGCAATTGTCCAAATTGCTTCGTTATTAATAGATTTTGAAGTAGGAGAATAAAGCAATGCAAAAATCTTTAACTGCTGTTACATAATATTAAAAAAAATTGAAAAACATGTAAAAATTTCTTACTATGGAAAGTTTTTCCGTAGTTGTGTATCGTGCAAGTATATAGGTGCGTTTTCCAGACCATGGCTCAAAATCATTCCCGACTGCTGTATCCTCTGCTTTTTCACGTTGTTTCTTACCAGGATCCTGGGTAATAACACAGAAGTGGACCCATCAAAGCAAGTTAACAACAACCTGTACCTTATACAATGTCTGTATGGCATAAGCCTGTCCTGAACAGGTTAAGCTTTAATGTTCTGAGGAAGAGTTACTGGACCCGAAACATTAACGCTTTTTTCCTTCACAGATGCAGCCAGACCTGCTGAGCTTTTGTTCCTCATTTACAGCATCCACTGTTCTTTCAGTTTTTATTAAGCTTTAATGAAAGCAGGTCAGGTAAAAATGCTGCAGTGACAAGGGGGCCAGTGAGATCAGTTGGCTAAATGGTTAACATGGGGCTCTAACAGCACAGGTTCATTCTTATTTTGGCTGTGGCAGATTTAGGACCTGCCTCAACAACTTGAAAGTGAAAGATTTTTTGAAAACAGTTTAATGGTTTAATCCCAGATTGTTTTATAAATTGCACTGGAAAGAAAACAACTTTTGTCCAGAAACCAAAATACACCCCTGGTACTGTCCTCAAAACACCACTCAAAATACACTCAGAATCCCTGCATCTCAGTAGGTTTAAGCTATTTGGGACTTTTAGCCTACTACTTTCTGGAGCCATTATACACCCGAGCTCAGACATTCTCAGCCTCTTCAGGGTTTTATCTCAACATTACTGGTATGGGACTAACACCAACTCTTCACTTTAAGACAACAATTCATCCCAAATCTTTCCCTTCTCAGCAACACTGATCTACCAGCCATCATAGTACAAGGGCTACTCTTTAAGCTCTGGCATTTTTCTTGATATTAAATAAAACAAGTTCCAGAAGTCACAAAACAATCTAAGATAAACAAGAAAATCCATTAGTAGTGCACAAAACCCATTAAAGCCAGGCCTCCAAACTATTTTGAAAGAAATCACGGCTACAGAAATACTTACAATTAAATTTCAGACACACAGAAAACTGACAGTTTATCAATGGGACAGCACAGTAGCCCAGTGCTTATTACTGATGCCTCACAGCTTCAGAGACCCAGGTTTGATTCCAGCCTCAGGCAACTGTCTGCATAGAGTTTGCACATTCCCCATGTCTGGACAGGTTTCCTCTGGGTGCTCTGGTTTCCTCCCACAGGGATGTGCAGGCGAGGTGGATTAGTCATGGGAAATGTAGAGTTACAGGGATAGGGGTAGGGGTAGGGGGTGGAATGCGCTTTGGAGGGTCGGTGTAGACTCAAACGGGCCAAACAGCCTGCTTCCACACCATAGGGATTCTATGAACTCAAAAAGCTAAACCCAAGCATTCAATAAATTACTCTTCAATCTACGATACAGCACCATGTCTGCTATTTAGTAGTCCAAACACAACATTTCAACTGGGAGGACTCAAAGGAGAAAATGAACATTCCAAATTTACTTTAAAAACTAATTATAATTAACAAAAATAAACAGTAAGATTTAAAATTCATTAAGAACATTCAAATATTTGTAATTTGCTGAGCTTGGCTAAAAAATTAATCAAAGAAAGAATGGCGTAGTCAACAAGTTTAAAAATACCATGTTGGCATTGCTTTTTCCTGCTCCCATGATAGCAGATGTCAGAGGATCTGCTGTTGCAACAAACTGTGACAGAGGATCACTCCCATCCAGCATGCTGCTTAGAGGGTCCATTATTGAACTTGAGGAAGATGATGATGTAGAAGAAGTACTTCCTTTCCGCACTGTTTTCTTAGTTTTTGACTCGGTGACCTACAAAAGGATTGTCAAATAAATGTAATCAACTCTCCTGGATTCATTTCTGCAAGATGTTGTGCCAGTGTGAATGCAGTTGGTGCTTCAATTTGCATATTTATCAAAGTACAAAAAAAAAGCCTACATATGAAATCTTAACCAAAATGTTTTCAGAGTCTCTTCTGCTTATCTACCCTCAACTCACTGAAAGTTATTCTTTCTTGACTCCCATCTGAACCTTTCATGGTTTTGGAACACCTCCACCAAATCTTCCCTCAGCACAACAATCCCAGCGCCTCCAGCCAATTCATGGAATTGCACTCCCATGTTTCATCTCTTCTACCCCCTCTCCTTTGCAACTTTGTTCCCAACCCCTTACCCCCTCCAGACATAGTGCCGTACTAAGACTATATTTTGTGGAAGTTTAGCATAACCTGCCTTTTCTTTAAAACTCTATGCTCCCATTTATAAAGCCCACAATTCCAAATGCTTCATTAAATGTTACCCCCCCCATCCTGCTACCTTAAAATCTATACACGAAGAGCCCCAGGATCACTCTGTTCTTACACTCCTTTTAAAATTGGACCATTGAGCAGGTATTATTCCATTTCATTCTTCCTACCAAAATGGGTGTCTCAATTTTTCTTTGAAGTTCATTTGCCATACAATGCCATCCCACCAGCCTTTCACATCCTGTCCAAGTCTACTGCTCGTTTCCTATTTAATGGAGCTTCCAGTTTACCTGCCATCTATAAATGTTAAAATTGTGCCCGTTACTCAAGCCCAGGTTTTGATTAATATTTTAAAAAAAAGCCGTGGTCCTGGCATTGAACCCAGAGTAATATCAGGCAGGCCTCTTGGTCTATAGAAAAACATCATTCATCACAACACTATTTCTTAACCAATTTCACATGCTGTTAGGTGTCAACTTTACGAACAAGATTATGTGACATGTTAAAAAAATCTTTTGCAACTTTATGTGCACATCAAGTGCATTGCTGTCATCCACCCTCTGTTACATCAAAAGCACAAATTGTTAGAAACACAATTTAGCGGAAACAAAAATCAGTACCAAGCCAAGTGGCTGTTAAATCTCTCTCTCTCTCTCCGATTATGTTTCAAAATGTTTCCCAACCAGCAAGATTAACCTGACTGGCCTGCAGTTACCAGGGATTATCTTTGCTGATTTCTATGAACAAAATGGCAACATTTACAATCCTTCAGTCCTCTGACACCACCCCAAAAACCTAACAAGTGGTAACCATAATTCATACCCTTCCTTCCTTCAGCAATCCAGGACTTTCTTCTGGGAAGTTTTCACTTTCATTACTGTCAGTTTTTCTAACACATCCTCTTTATCTTATTCAGTGCTCCAAAACTGCTTCATTTACCTTAGATTTGGCAAAGAGGCGAAGCCACATTGGATTTGGTACTGGGTAATGAACTAGGCCAGGTGTTAGATTTGGAGGTAGGTGAGCACTTTGGTGATAGTGACCACAATTCCATTACATTTACTTTAGCGATGGAAAGGGATAGGTATATACCGCAAGGCAAGAGTTATAGCTGGGGGAAAGGCAATTATGAGGAAATTAGGCAAGATTTAGGCTGCATAGGATGGAGAAGGAAACTGCAGGGGCTGGGCACAATTGAAATGTGGAGCTTGTTCAAGGAACAGCTACTGCGTGTCCTTGAGAAGTATGTACCTGTCAGGCAGGGAGGAAGTGGTCGAGCGAGGGAACCGTGGTTTACTAAAGAAGTTGAATCTCTTGTCAAGAGGAAGAAGGAGGCTTATGTAGAGATGAGGCATGAAGGCTCAGTTAGAGCACTTGAGAGTTACAAGTTAGCGAGGAAGGACCTAAAGAGAGAGCTAAGAGGAGCCAGGAGAGGACATGAGAAGTCTTTAGCAGGTAGGATCAAGGAAAACCCTAAAGCTTTCTATAGGTATGTCAGGAATAAAAGAATGACTAGAGTAAGATCGGGGACAGTCAAGGACAGTAGTGGGAAGTTGTGCGTGGAGTCCGAAGAGATAGGAGAAGCACTAAATGAATATTTTTCGTCTGTCTTTTTCCTGTGTGAATACTAAGACAATATTGTTGAGGAGAATACTGAGATACAGGCTATTAGACTAGACGGGATTGAGGTTCATAAGGAGGAGGTGTTAGCAATTCTGGAAGGTGTGAAAATAGATAAGTCCCCTGGGCTGGATGGGATTTATCCTAGGATTCCCTGGGAAGCTAGAGAGGAGATTACAGAGCCTTTGGCTTTGATCTTTATGTCGTCATTGTCTACAGGAATAGTGCCAGAAGACTGGAGACTAGCAAATGTTGTCCCCTTGTTCAAGAAGGGGAGTAGAGACAACCCTGGTAATTATAGACCAGTGAGCCTTACTTCGGTTGTGGGTAAAGTGTTGGAAAGGATTATAAGATTTATAATCCAGGATTTATAATCATCTAGAAAAGGAATAAATTTGATTAGGGATAGTCAACACAGTTTTATGAAGGGTAGGTCGTGCCTCACAAACCTTATTGAGTTCTTTGAGAAGGTGACCAAACAGGTGAATGAGGGTAAAGCGGTGGTGTGGTGTATATGGATTTCAGTAAAGCATTTGATAAGGTTCCCCACGGTAGGCTATTGCAGAAAATACAGAGGCATGGGATTGAGGGTGATTTAGCGGTTTGGATCAGAAATTGGCTAGCTGTAAGAAGACAGAGGGTGGTGGTTGATGGGAAATGTTCATCCTGGAGTTCAGTTACTAGTGGTGTACCTCAAGGATCTGTTTTGGGGCCACTGCTGTTTGTCATTTTTATAAATGACCTGGATGAGGGCGTAGAAGGATGGGTTAGTAAATTTGTGGATGACACCAAAGTCGGTGGAGTCGTGGATAGTGCGGAAGGATGTTGCAGGTTACAGAGGGACATAGATAAGCTGCAGAGCTAGGCTAAGAAGTGGCAAATGGAGTTTAATGCGGAAAAGAGTGAGGTGATTCACTTTGAAAGGAGTAACAGGAATACAGAGTACTGGGCTAATGGCAAGATTCTTGGTAGTGTGGATGAGCAGAGAGATCTCGGTGTCCATGTGCATAGATCACTGGAAGTTGCCACCCAGGTTGATAGGGTCGTTAAGGCGGCGTACGGTGTGTTAGGTTTTATTGGTAGAGGGATTGAGTTTCGGAGCCATGAGGTCATGTTGCAGCTGTACAAAACTCTGGTGCGGCCGCACTTGGAGTATTGCGTACAGTTCTGGTCACTGCATTATAGGAAGGATGTGGAAGCATTGGAAAGGGTGCAGAGTAGATTTACTAGGATGTTGCCTGGTATGGAGGGAAGGTCTTATGAGGAAAGGCTGAGGGACTTGAGGCTGTTTGCATTAGAGAGAAGAAGGTTAAGAGGTGACTTAATAGAGACATACAAGATGATCAGAGGATTAGATAGGGTGGACAGTGAGAGCCTTTTTCCTCGGATGGTGATGGCTAGCACGAGGGGACATAGCTTTAAATTGAGAGGTGATAGATATAGGACAGATGTCAGAGGTAGGTTCTTTACTCAGAGTAGTAAGGGCGTGGAATGCCCTGCCTGCAACAGTAGTAGACTCGGCAACTTTAAGGGCATTTAAATGGTCATTGTATAAACATATGGATGATTATGGAATAGTTTAGGTTAGATGGGCTTCAGATTGGTTTCACAGTTCGGCGCAACATCGAGGGCTGAAGGGCCTGCACTGCGCTGTAATGTTCTATGTTCTATGTTCTTGGTAAGCAACAGATTAATGTATTCATTCAGCACTCAGGCAGCAGCCCTCTGTCTCTCCCAGTAGATCTTCATTTCGGTCCCCAACTGACACCACTGCTCTTCCACCAACCCTATTGCTGTCAATATACCCACAAGTAATCCCAGGCTTCCCTTTTATGTTAGTACAGGAATAGGGTGATGACTTTCCCTTTAACGCTGTTACTGTGCTTTGCACTCCAATTTACATTTTATTATTCAACTGCCATTTGTCACACGCTGCCTTTTTCTGTTTCAACCAACGCTAACACTTAACCCCTTGGGGAAATTTACTTGGGACGACAGGATCGCAAACAGCAGAAAACTGGTTCAACGTGACAACATCATCTTGCCTTTTAAGTGTGACCATCAACAAACTGACTTGACTACTTATGATTATTTTTTTAAAAAAAGGAGACAGAGCAATGTTATTGAGAAACGCACCGTAATAAGTTTCAGAGGGTGGAAGTCACCAAACTCGAGAGGTACAGCGTCGAGGCAGCATGATTTTAATTCTGCTTTATAATTTCTGTCTCTGGAGTGCCTTCAAGTAAAAACAAACAGAAAACGAAAATCAGATTTAGTTGTTTCTCTTTTAAACAAGTCACATCCTTAGCACACATGCACATTTTAGTCACATTTCAACGTCCACCCAAGGGTGAGCTGATCCAAATCATTCCTCTCTCCCCTCCCCTCCCACCCCAGCCTTCAAACAAACTGCAGGCACACTGCTCAGAATCCAACTGGACAACAATTCTGTTTTCCAGATAAAGTAAATCAATTCTAAGAAAAAAAAAAGTGAATTAAAGCAAGCCATATTATAACTGATAATTTACAGAAACAGACTTTTAAAATTACCCAGGAAAAGAAAAAAACAAACTACTATATCCACAGCAGCTCACTACCATCTCAAGGGCAATGGAGGACAGGTAAAAATGCTGATCCTATCAGTAGAACTCACACCCTATGAGAGAAGATTAAAAAAAATGAAAGGGCAAGAAACTGAGTTGTACAATCTGTAAATTAGCTAGTCTTGTATATAATACAGAAGTAAAACACTTCTCATCCACAGCAACAGTCGCTACAATAATCCATGATATAAAATCAGTTGTAGAAGGACTCAACTCAGATCAAGGTGGTTAACCAGAAGTAGAGACAACTTCTCAACCTCTAGTCACCTCTTGTTTAATCTGAGTTTTGGCAGGGAAAGAAAAGACTATATTCAAATTAAATCAGTCTGATAACACCGGTTTTGGCATTAGTTCTGTTAGTTTGAAGTTTGCTCATTTAATACCTAGTTTCAGATATCCATTATGATCATAAAGACCAAGCCTTTGAATAAATTAACCAAGGAGCTAATACAATATGAAAGGATTCAAGTCTGATCAACAGTTGATCAGGTTGAAGGTCAAGGCCTGGCGATAAGCAGCTCTTTATCACAAAGGTGCTTAATAAAAGTGATCTCAGGAATAAAAAGATCATGGACTATGAAGTTGTTTTCAACTGAGGTTATAACATTTGCTAAAGCGTCAAATGACTGTGATGCAGAAGTGCCAAAAATTTTTCTTTGGTGAAAACCCCAGAATGAGAAGACAGGATTTGCAGGGGTACTAGCCGGTAAGGTCAATGGAATAAAATTAAACACGTCGTAACTGTCAAACATAAAAACTATGCCAAACACCAAGTTCCTCGCAGAAGCTCCTGGACACACTCACGACAACTAATGGATGAACGATGAAGGAGTGATTATGGGATCAGCCATGTATGGCGCAGTTGCCCAGGCAGTTCATGTACAGAAAGCAGCTCTTAGATTAAGACGTTTTTAGATTCCAAATAATCAGTGATCAAGAAACATTACGTAGGAAACAACACCACAAATGAATTAAACCACTTGATGTCATGATTTTCAAGAACACACCAAAACTTTTAAGTGAGGATTCACAGTCGTCAGACAAATAAAATTGGCAAAGATTGCCTGGAAAATGATTTTTTTTTTTTTTTTTTTTTTTTTAAAAAAAATAGGTTACAACTTCTTCCTAGAATAAGATGAGATGAAATAACAAGGTGTAGAGCTGGATGAACACAGCAGGCCAAGCAGCAGAGGATCAGGAAATCTGAATTTCGGGCCTAGACCCTTCTTCAGAAATGGGTCTAGGCCTGAAACGTCAGCTTTCCTGCTCCTCTGATGCTGCTTGGCCTGTTGTGTTCATCCAGCTCTACACCTTGTTATCTCAGTAGGAACTGCAGATGCTGGAGAATCTATCTCCTAGAATAATATGTTGGGAAGCCATGTAAGGACGGTTATTTTCAATCTAGCAACGTGCATTGAGGCAGGATGACTGAGTAATCTAACAGTAAAGGATTTTGAGGAAGTGACTGCAAAATACGGAATTTCATATAACATTGGACTCCAGTTTGTCTCTTTCAAAAGAAAGAATTTTAAATTTAGCCAATTACATTGGTAGGAGGAGACAGCTGACTAAGATTGACAAAGTAAATAGACTTATAAAAAGTAAGCTAGCAAATAACCAGTCAACAATATTTAAAACATTCAAACAATCAAACAACTCTCTCAGCTGGAAAGATCCATTTTTCTAGAGCAGTTTAGGACAGTGTTGTTGTACTTCTGATGCCAGTAAAATATGGCAGGGTCTGCTTTTAACTATATTAACTTTAATAAGATAGATTGACTGAGAAATACTAAACTCTACAGACATTATTTGAGCCATAAGTGCATTTATTTCATTTCCTGAAGTGTCCCCCTGCATTTGGGACCTCTTGGAGGACCAGAAAAGATTTGCATCTTGAGCTGGTCTCCTTATAGAAATGTAGCTTTAACATCAATTGATCTGCGCTCCCAAGTATAAATTGCTTATAAAGCCAAAAGAAATTTATGATTGTTTTTCCTTTACAAGCAGTGAATCTCACATCCTAATCCCCCAGTTTTTCATTAACTTTGCATCACTAGCCTGGTTTTGGCTTTACAAGTCCCATCAGGGGACATATTTGTGGTATACACCCACACTGGTAATGGGGCTGGTGGTTCCCTAACTGGTACCTCTGAACACCCCAGATTCTCTCTAGATTTGTAGTTCATGAGAAATGTTACTGAAAGGAAGGACAGTGGATACACAATAGCAAATATTCACAGCACGAATGGGAGAAAACAGAAGTGGCCAAACAATA
This sequence comes from Rhincodon typus, assembly GCF_021869965.1. NCBI lineage: Eukaryota > Metazoa > Chordata > Chondrichthyes > Orectolobiformes > Rhincodontidae > Rhincodon > Rhincodon typus. The sequence goes on along the minus strand of NW_025968378.1, from coordinate 7,169 downwards.
TAAAAAAACATACAAATTGGTAAGAAAAAACAATATACCTGAGAATTGGTAACGGTTTATAACTAAGCAAAGGAGGACTAAGGAACTGATTAAGAAGTGGAAAATAGAGTACAAAAGTAAGCTTGCAGGGAACACAAGAACTGACTGCTAAGGCCCCTATAAGTATGTAAAGAGAAAAAGATTGGTGAAAACTAACGTAGGTTCTTGTACTCAAACAGGAGAATTTATAAATGGGGAACAAAGAAAAGACTGATGAAGTACATTCATACTTCGCTTGCTTCTGTGTTCACAAAAAAAGGGCCACAAATAACACATCAGAAATGAAAGGGAACGCTGGGTTTAATGGGAGGACAGAACTGAAGCCATTCTTTATTAGTAGAGAAATGGTATTGAAGAAATTGATGGATTTAAAGGCAGATAAATCACCAAAGGCCAGATATTCTACATCCCAGTGTACTTACAGAAGTGGCCTAGAAACAGCAGATGTATAGATGGTCATCTTCCAAGATTTTTAAACTATAAAACAGTTCTTACAAATTGAACAGTAGCTAATGTAAACTTACTATTTAAAAAGGGAGATAGAAAACAAACAAGGAATTAT
>NW_025968378.1:0-6168 GCF_021869965.1 Rhincodon typus | reverse complement strand
TGGACAGGACCAATGTCACCTACAAGATCCCCTGCAGAGACTGCGAGAAACACTACATCAGACAAACAGGAAGGAAACTAACAACAAGAGTACATAACACCAACTGGTTACAAAAGACACGACCAATACTCACTCATGTCAGTCCATATGGACAAGGAGAACCACAACTTCGACTGGGACAACACCAAGATCCTGGGACAGGCTAGGCAAAGACAGGCACGAGAATTCCTAGACGCACGGCACTCCACAAAGCACGCTATTAATAAACACATTGAACTCAACCCCATATACATGCCACTACGAAAGAAAACCGGAAGTGAGGTAATCCATCTCGCCAGACCTCAGAGTTTAAAAACCAGGTGGGAAGACACACCAACGCTTCATCGGAGGCTGCACTGAGGATGTTACCAAGCATGGTAATGAAACGTCTGCTAAACAAGAAACCAGCTCAGCAAGTCAACCAACCTCAACACCCACAAGCCAGCTACAAATCTACTCCAAAACACTAGGATGTCTTGCTGCAAATATACGGACAATGCTGACACCACACTTGGAATATTGAGACACGTTCGGGTCTACTTATTGCAGGAAGGGTGCTCTTGTTATGGAGGGAATGGAGCAAAGGTTTATCAAATTGATTCCTATGATGGCAACACACACATATGATAAGAGATTGAGTCAGTCTGGATTTGTTCACTGAAGTTTAGAGAATAAGGGAGGTGCTTCATCGGAATATGTTAGATGAAGGAAGGATGTTCCTAATTGCAGGGCCATAGTGTAAGAATAAGGGATAAACCATTTAGGTCTGAGGAGTTTAAAAGAGATGTGTGAGGAACATTTTTCACGCAAAGGGAGGGGAGTTCCCGGAATGTGCTGCCAGAAGTGGTGGAAGCAGACACAATAGCCACATTCAAGAAACAATTGGACGAATACATGAGTAGGAAGGGAAAAGTGGTATCTGGATCCTATAAGCGACAACAGTTTTAGTATGGAAGGGCAAAATGCATCAGCACACGCATGGAGGGCTGAAGGGCCTGTTCCTACACTGTATTGTTCTTTGTTATATCAAAAAACTTGTTGTAATCTTCAAAACAACCTCCATGACAGGTAGAGATAGCAAGAACTGCAGATGACCCAAAACATCAACCTTCCTGTTCCTTTGATGCTGCCTGGCCTGCTATGTTCGTCCAGCTCCACAATGTTTTATCTCCATGACACATGGGACATGAATCTCGATCCCCTGACTCAGAGGTTGGGACACTACCACTGCACCACAAGAGCCCATTGTGTTTATTTTGGTTTTATTTGTTCCCATACTATGATGAGAATGTTTCAACAGTTTCTGATTTTTTCCAAGGACACATTCACTCCAAGACTCAGTGTCTGAGCTCAGACTGTATTTTCTCAGCTTCCAACTTTATACTTCATGCCCCCAATTCAAAAACACAACTTTTAATCCCCCATCTTGTATGCTCACTTGTTTTTATATTTTCCAGTGGCCTAACTACACTCTAATTATAAAAGCCAAAGTCCAGTCACTCACCACCCCATGATACCAACGTTAAACTAAAAATTTTGCATTCAGGCAATATTTATAGGTAACCATGGACTTCACAGAATAACAATAAACCCCTATTTCATGTCATGAGTTTTAATGGCTTCTCTTCACTCATCCATTTTTATATCACCACCTGATCCCCTGAGTGAAACTGATCCATTACAAGACAAACTTTGAAATTTTGGGAAAACACAACGTCAGCAACACACATCTTGTCGCAGAGTTAAACGTTTAAGCTTGAAATTCCAATATTATTACAAACCTTCGCAATATCAATATTTGTTTATTGTAACACAATATTTTGGCCTCTTGGTGTGCCAATGTATCTGGCATTGATCCGTAAAAATCAAGTATGCTTCACTTGGACTTTCTGACAAAGGTGGCAACGAAAGGACTATTTTGCCATTTCTCCTTATTCAGAGACAGGTTTTAGAAGTGAACTCTCTGCTTCATTGTAATACTGCTGGTTACCCAGGTCAGTGGGATCAAAACAAAACAAGGAACACTGCCCCAAGTATTGACATGGCCAATAATTATGAAGTGACAGGGTGCGGGTGCGGGGCCGGGGCCGGGGCCGGGGCCAGGGCCTGGGGAGAATCTTTCAGAAAAACTAACAGCAACCGACTCTTACCACAACACAGCAGCCATCCTTCCTATCACGTGCTCCTGGTCACACGCTCTGACCTTTGGCACCAGAAGGGATGGCAGGCGCGCCATTTTGTAAGGCAGTGAAGCCCCGCCCTCTGAGACGTCATCGCGTGTGCGTGCGCCTGGGGCGGAGACCCGCACTGAGCAAGCGCAGCCTGAGGGCGGGGCTCACTGTGATTCCAAATCACTGAGTGGAATGTGCTTCAGACGTGGAAGTGGAGGGGGTCTGTGTTTCTGCCCCCCTGGGAAAAGAACTTACCCAAAAATCTACAGTGTGTATCCCACACATGTCCTGGGGACTACCTCACAGTCTCCAATAAACCCAGCGCCTCACCACCTCGAATAAAGTGACTGCACAGCACTTTCAGACAACATGTGAAAGATGTTATATAGAGTCATAGCAGGGAAACAGACCCTTTCGATTGATGTTCGTGCTGACCAGAATTTCTAAATTAATCTCATCCCATTGGCTAACATTCAGCCCATATCCCTCTAAACCCTTCCCTCCGTGACTCCCTTGTCTGCTCCACTCTCCCCTCCAGCCCCACCACACCCGGCACTTTTCCCTGCAACCGCAGGAAGTGCTACACCTGCCCCCATACCTCCTCCCTCACCCCCATCCCAGACCCCAAGAAGACTTTCCACATCAAGCAGATGTTCACCTGCACATCTGCTAATGTGGTATACTGCATCCGCTGTACCCAGTGTGGCCTCCTCTACATCGGGGAAACCAAGCGGAGGCTCGGGGACCGCTTTGCAGAACACCTACGCTTGGTTCGCAACAAACAACTCCCCCTCCCATTCCTCAGACGACATGTCCATCCTGGGTCTCCTGCAGTGCCGCAACGATGCTACCGGAAGGTTGCAGGAACAGCAACTCATATTCCGCTTGGGAACCCTGCAGCCCAATGGTATCAATGTGGACTTCACAAGCTTCAAAATCTCCCCTCCCCCTACCGCATCCCAAACCCAGCCCAGCTCTTCCCCGCCTCCCTAACCTGTCCTTCCTCCCACCTATCCCCTCCTCCCACCTCAAGCCCCACCCCCATCTCCTACCTACTCACCTCATCCCACCCCCATCTCCTACCTACTCACCTCATCCCACCCCCTTGACCCTGGACTGACCTTCCTCCTCCCTACCTCCCCACCTACACTCACCTTTACCGGCTCCATCCCCACCTCTTTTCTCCTCTGTCCATCTTCTTTCCGCCTCCCCCCCTCCCTATTTATTTCAGATCCCCCTTCCCCTCCCCCATTTCTGAAGAAGGGTCTAGGCCCGAAACATCAGTCTTCCTGCTCCTCTGATGCTGCTTGGCCTGCTGTGTTCATCCAGCTCTATACCTTGTTATCTCAGATTCTCCAACATTTGCAGTTCCTACTATCTCTATCCATACACCCATCTGGATGCCTTTCAAATGTTATAATTGTACCATCCTCCACCATTTCCTCTGGCAGCTCATTCCATACACACACCACCCTCTGGGTGAAAAAGTTGCCCTTTAGGTCGCTTTTAAATCTTTAAGATTTCACCTTTAACCTATGCCCCTCAACTTTTGGACAACCCCAGCCCAGGGAAAAGACTTCATCTATTTACCCTATCCATGCCCCTCATGATTTTATAAAACACTGTAAGGTCACCCCTCAGCCTCCGACACTCCTGGGAAAATAGCCCCAGTCTATCAACCTCTCCATATTGCTCAAACCCTCCAACCCTGGCAACATCCTTGTAAATCCTTTCTGAGCCATTTCAAGTTTAACAACATCCTATTGCAGGGAGACCAGAACTGCACACAGTAAAAAGCCACTTAGTTGTTACCCTTCTGTGAGCTCCCCCACACAGCTTTCTTCAAGGTCAGCTGTGAATTTCACTGTTTATTTTTCTTAGAAGGAACTCCAATGTCCAGGGATACTTGAAACCAAACAGCTAAGGCAGTAACCTTGCAGGTTACTGCTGGGTTAGACAGCACTGTAGGTTTCCTTCTCCGTTTGAATCACAGCCCACGTGGTCACTGTCCTTTGTCTTCCTCCTTTTCAAAATGCCATGGTTTTGTTTTTTTTTCTTCCAAAGTTCCAAAACAATGCAACAGGTTATAAAACAGTAATTAGTGTTCTTAGAATTTGAGAAACATCAGTTCCAACATTGAAAATACCTCCAAAATAAAAAGGAACAGTTGTTATAGCCACAAATTTTTTTCATCCTCCATCTTGATTTATCCAGAATCCCTCTCATAATTGCAACTGTCTCTTGGCTCTTAATTTCCCATACAATACTTCATTTTTTGTTTAAATCTGAATGGGGCAGTGACTGTGTTTTCACATGCAAAAGTATCAAGTTTTCAGTCAAATATCATGAAAGCTTTGAGAAAAAGATCATTGAGAAACACTATAATGTTTTAGCAATCACTTAATGAGTGCTTGGCTCTTAGTTCTGTCTCTCACATATGGTTTTATTAATCCTTCACAGAGAATTGCCCCATTTCAGACTGCTCAGCTTGTTGAATTTTAGGGATTTGCTGTGCTTTTTTTGACATCTTCTCACTTCCTTTATTTTTGAGGATTTATTTCAAAATGATTTGCCAAGTTGAATAAGAGCTTTTTCATAACAACCACCACACTGGTTCATCCAACCGATCATGTTAGTTGTGACAAAACATGCATCATGATCCCTTATTATTCACTCAGTGCTACAAGACAAAATAAACTTAGATTAAAAGCATAGGCCAATTTGTATTAGTATCAATTTTGTCCAAACAATTGTGGTGGATTTAAATTGGTCAGTGGATGTACATTAACCCTAATGTAGTGTCACGGGCTTGATTTGCGTGTTTTATTTTTGAGGTCAACATGCCTTCAATGTGTGAGGTGTGTGCATTATCTTATTCAAGGTGATGTGTTCCAATTTAAATAATTACAACAGCAAATGTCTGTGAATTTGGGAAGTAACATTGTTTATGATGACACATTTGCTCAAGGTTTCAATACAATATCTAACACAAGGCAATGGGAATGTGAAATTTGGAACACAAACACATCAGCATGATCTTATTAAATGGCAGAGCAGGTTTGAGGTACACATACTTTTGTATGTGCCAATGACATGAGAATAAATCCTGACATTTGTTACTGGGAACAGCTGATATCAGATTTCAACTACTAAATCAATACCCAAACAGAATTGGATCAACTCAGTTTGGAGAGACATTTTTGAACGTGTGTCAAAAACATTTATAGCTAACATTTGAATACAAAAGATCAGACCTTTTCAATAATACAAAGTGTTTGAATGATTTATTTCACAAGATGCACAACATATATACATAATTGGAACATTATAAAAATAAATATTGGCACAAAAAGTAACTTAAATGTAATAGGATTTAAATAACCAAGAAGTTAGCATTTACACTGTAAAAAGGAACCTGTTGAACTGAAGGCCTTTTAATGGTCAAGGCAGAAAAGTATATGTTTAAGAAACTATAAAAAAAAACAGTAACTGAGAAGACACAGCGTACTTTGACAATTTAAGTTGTAATTAGTACAAGCATTTTATTTGCACATATTACTGGTAACGTTTAAACATACTAATACATTCCAAGAGGGGAAAAAAAACAGTCCCACTGTAAAAGCGGAGTTTTTTTTATACACTGAGGCAAGAATTGAGAATCATTCTGCGTCACAGCCAACAGTACAGAACACTAAATATATTTAGGATACGCACTGGTAGTGTTTTTTAAAAATAACAGTGCCTTATCAGATACACAAAGACTTTATAAATCAGTGCAGGAAGAAAGTAAAACTAGACTACTCAGCTGTTAGCAATCCCACTGAGTTTCTCAATGTATTTTTCCACTTTGTAAGGTATAAAGTTGTTAATCATATTTGAACAAGACATCAGCATTTTTTGACTCTTAAAAATTCTTCCATTAAATAGCCAATAACAATTTTAGTGATTTTAACTGAAG
>NW_025968377.1:0-25000 GCF_021869965.1 Rhincodon typus | reverse complement strand
AGAAGGATAGAGCAGATGAATGTACGGCTGAGGAACTGGTGCGGGGAGAAGGATTCACATTTCTGGATCATTGGAATCTCTTCTGGGGTAGAAGTGACTTGTATAAGGAGGACAGATTGGACCCGAATTGAAAGGGGACTAATACACTGGCAGGGAGATTTGCTAGAACTGCTTGGGAGAATTTAAACTAGTAAAGTAGTGGGGTGGGACCAGGGAAATAGTGAGGAAAGAGATCAGTCCGAGACTGCTACTGTTGGGTAAAGAAGCAAGCCAAACAGTCAGGGCAGGCTGAAACAAAGCAGAGAACGAGGTGGGACTGAAACTAAAATGTATTTATTTCAACCCAAGGAGGCCTAACAGGTAAGGCAGATGAACTCAGGGCATGGTTGGGCATATGGAATTGGGATATCATAGCAATTACAGAGACATGGCTCAGGAATGGACAGGACTGGCAGCTTAATATTCCAAGGTATAGATGCTATAGGAAGGTTAGCAAGCAGGCAAGACAGTAGGGGGAGTGGTATTTTTGATTAGGGCTAACATTACGGCTGTACTTAGGAAGGATACTCCTGGGATAACGTCCAGGGAAGTTATTTGGGTGGACTTGAGAAATAAGAAAGAGATGACCACCTTATTGGGATTGTGGTATGGACCCCCAAATAGTCAGCAGAAAGATTGAGAAACAAATTTGTTAGGAGATCTCAGTTATCTGTAAGAATATTAGGGTGGTTATGGTAGGGGATTTTAACTTTCTAAACATAGACTGGGACTGCCACAGTGTTAAGGACTTGGATGGAGATGAATTTGTTAAGTGTGTACAAGAGTGTTTTCTGATTCAGTATGTGGTTGTACCTACTAGAGAATGTGCAAAACATGTCCAATTCTTGGAAAATAAGGCAGGGCAGGTGACTGAAGTGTCAGTGGGGGAAACACTGGGGCCAGCAAACATATTTCTATTAGTTTTAAAAAGCGATGGAAAAGAATAGACCGGATCTAAACATTAAAGTGTAAATTGGAAGGCGGCCAATTTTAACAGTATTAGGCAAGAATGCTCAAAAGTTGATTGGAGCGAATGTTTACAGGTAAAGGGATGGCTGGAAAATGGGAAGCCTTCAAAAAGTGAGATAACAAGAGTCCAGAGATAGTATGTTAGTGTTAGGATGAAAGGCAAGGCTGGTAGCTGTAGGGAATGCTGTATGACTAGAAAAATTGAGGTTCTGGTCAACAAAAAGAAGGAACCCTATGTCAGATATAGGCAGCAGAGATCAAGTGAATCCTTAGAAGAGTATAACGCAGTAAGAGTATACTTAAGAGGGAAATCAGGAGGGCAAAAAGGGGACACGAAATAGCTTTGGCAAACAGGGTTAAGGAGAATCCAAATAGATTTTATAAATACATTAGGACAAAAGGGTAACTAGGGAGAGAATAGGGCCTCTTAAAGATCAGAAAGGCCACCTATGTGTGGTAGACAAGCGGGAGGCTGGAAGAACACAGCACGCCAGGCAGCATCTGGAGGAAAGGAGCAGTCAACGTTTTGGGTATTACCCTTCTTCAGGGCTGCATGTGGGGGTAGGGGGAGCTGCAGATAAGGGGAAGGGGTGGAAGCGGAATAGTGATGATAGGTGAACACAGGAAGTAGGTACAAACTGGTTGGTCGATGGGAGGGATGAATCCGGTGGCTGGAAGGGAGGGACAGAAGGTGGAATGGAAGGGTGGAGGTGGTGCTGGAAGGGGAGCCCAGGGATGGATGGGAAGGTTATTTGAAATTGGAGAACTCAATGTTAAGTCCTCCAGGCTGCAGGGTGCCCAGGTGAAAGATAAGGTGTTGTTCTTCAAATTTGCATTCTGATTCGTTCTGACACTGGAGGAGACCGAGTATGGACATGGCAAAGGGGCAGTAGGGCGAGGAGTTGAAATGGGCGGTAACCGGGAGGTTAGGCTAGTTGTTACGGGCCAGGCGAAGATGCTCAGCGAAACGGTCATCAAGTCTACGTTTGATCTCACTGTCGTACAGAAGACGACACCAGGAACACCAGATGCAACAGACTAGGATGGAGGAGATGCAGGTGAAACTCTGTCTCACCTGGATGGGCTGTTTAGGGTCTTGAACAGAGGTGAGGGAGGTGGTGTGTGGGCAGGTGTTGCATCTTTCACAGCTACAGGGGAAGGTACCGGGTGAGTTGGAGTGGTTGGCGGGCAGCATAGCACAAACTAAGGAGTAGCAAAGGGACTGGTCCTTGCAGAAGGCAGAGAGGGGTAGGGAGTGGAAGACGTTCTGGGCAATGGGGTCTAATTGGAGTCGGACTGCAGATGTGGGAGGTAATAAACGAGTATTTTACATCAGTGTTTACTGTGGAGAAGGATATGGAAGGTAAAGAATGTGGGGAAATAAATACAACATCTTGAAAAATGTCCATATTACAGAGGTGGTGGTGCTGGATAGCTTAAAACACATAAAAGTGGATAAGTCTCCAGGCCTGATCAGGTGTACCCTAGAACTCTGTGGGAAGCAAGGGAAGTGAATGCCGAGCCCCTTGTGAGATATTTGTATTATCGACAGCTACAGGTGAGGTGCTAGAAGCCTGAAGGTTGGCCAACATGGTGCCACTATTTAAGAAGGATGGTAAGGAAATGCCAGGGAACTATAGACCAGTGAGCCTGATATCAGTGGTGGGCAAGTTGTTGGAGACAATCCTGAGGAACAGGACCTACGTGCATTTGGAAAGCAAGGACTGATTAGGGATAGTCAACACGGCTTTGTGTTTGGGAAGTCACGCCTCAATACCTTGATTAGGCTTTCTGAAGAGTAACGAAGATTATTGTTGAGTGGTGTAAGTGAACTATATGGACTTCAGTAAGACGATCAACAAGGTTCTTCATGGTAGACTGGTTGGCAAGGTTAGATCACATGGCATACAGGAAGAACCCTGCCATTTGGATACCGAACTGGCTCGAAGGTAGAAGACAGAGGATGGTGGTGGAGGATTTTTTTCTCAGACTGGAGGCAGTGGCTAGTAGTGTGTCACAAAGGATCAGTGCTGGGTCCACTGCTTTTCATCATTTATGTAAATGGTTTGGATACGAACATAGTAAGTATTGAGTGTAAGTTTGGAGGCAACATCAAAATTGGAGGTGTCATGGATAAAGAAAGTTACCTCACAGTACAATGGGATCTTGATCAGATGGGCCAATGGGCCGAGGAGTGGCAGAAGCAGTTTAGTTTAATTTAGATAAACGTGAGGTGCTGCATTTTGAAAAGGGAAATCAAGGCAGGACTTACACACTTAATGGTAAGGTCCTGGGGAGAGTTGCTGAACAAAGAGACGTTGGCGTGCAGGTTCATTGTTCCTTGAAAGTGGACTCACAGGTAGATAGGATAGTGAAGGCGGCATTTGGTATGCTTGCCTTTATTGGCTAGTGCATTGAGTACAGGAGTTGGGAGGTCATGTTGTGGCTGTACAGGACACTGGTTAGGCCACTTTTGGAATACTGTGTTCAATTCTGGTCTCCCTGCCCTAGGAAGGATGTTGTGAAACTTGAACGGGTTCAGTAAAGATCTACAAAGGATGTTGTCAGGGTTGGAGGGTTTGAGCTATAGGGAGAGGCTGAATACGCTGGGGCCATTTTCCCTGGAACATCAGAGACTGAGGGGAGACCTTATAGGGATTAATAAAATCATGAGGGGCATGAATAGAGTAAATAAACAAGGTCTTTGAGGTTTAAGGTGAGAGGGGGAAAGATTTAAAAAGGGACACAAGGGGCAACTTTTTCGCGCAAAGGGTGCAGCGTGTAAGGAATGACCTGCCAGAAGAAGTTGTGGAGGCTGGTACAATTACAAAATTTAAAAAGCATCTGGATGGGTGTATGAATAGGAAGAGTTTAAGAGGGATATGGGCCAAATGCTGGCAAACAGGACTAGATTTATCTAGGATATCTGGTCGGCGTGGACAAGTAAGAGCGAAAGGTCCGTTTCCATGTTGTACATCTGTATGACTCTAAACGGAAATCTGTTACTGCGGTCTGTACAATTTAATAATACACTTAGTACAACTCTCAAAATATCATAAGTTATCCTAAACGTAATGAATGCACCAAGGCATTTCATAAAAGCACCATCAAGGAACATGAGGAATTTTTACAGCAGATGTCCAAAAGCTTAATCAAGGAGTTGGTTTTGAAGAATATCTTAAAATTGGTGAAGTGACTTAGGAGGGAATTCAAGAGCTCAGAACCCACTCAGAACCAGATGAAGGCAAATGTGCCACTGGAAATGAATTAAGTGTGGGAATGGTCACAGACTAGAATCAGAGAAGCACAGAAATCTTTAGAGGATCATAGGAGGGAAAGGGAGATACAAGTTACAAAAGAGTATAGAATTCAATATGCCTGGGGCTAACTGGTCAGCCATCCGATTACACAAGCACCACTTTAAAAACTCCTCTAATTTGCACCTCATTGGATTATTTGCATCAAACATTCCTACCATTGGTGTGGTAGCCTGGAAATCCAAGTACAGAGGTCGAACTTTATCTTCAAAATCTTTTGAAGAATCGTTATCTAGAAAAACACAACAAATTTCAAAAAAATTACATAACTTTGGCAAATACTTTCACGAGTGAAGCTCAGATAGTATCACACTAACCACTACTTCGCCCTTCAAAATCCACCCGGTCTAATCCCAATCCATCTGCTCAACAAGTCCTTCCACCCAATTCTCCGTACCCCGAAACACATTCCCCTTCCCCACCCCCAAAGACGCATCCGCCCCCCAATCCACCTCCCAACTCTCTCTCCGCCGCCCCCACCACCAGCAAACGCATCGCCCCGATCTACTTCCCTCATCCCAGTCCCCCTAAACCCATCCCCATCACCTCCCACCGCCAACTCATCTTCTGATCCATCTCCATCCCACTTCCTTCCCCCGCCACGCTAGACTCACCACTCTCATCCCCATCCCTGCGTCTCTGTGAGGCGCCGAACCTCCTGCACAGGATTCCTCGGGCCCCCACGAAGCCCCGAAGGGCAGTTCTGCCGAGCATATCCCAGTGAGAGTGCCCCTTATCCGGGGCACGTTTAAAGCCCTGCGATAAACAGCTAAACTACGGTCCGGAAGCTGTCGGTGACCTCTCACCTTAGCAACGGAAATGACATATGTGGGTGCCCCGTGAAGCCAATCATGTGAGAAAACGAATGTTAAAAAAAGAAAAATAATCCGGAAATAAATGTTACACCACTGATCTACATCAGGTCAATGATACAGCGAGGGATCAGATGGTATTGTTAACACTTTGTAATGGCTGTTTATTATTTCATGGTAAACGAGTCCGATATCATCGTTGCGCAAATCGTTAGCTGCTTTAGAATTCACCGATTTATTTAATGGTTATTAATTTAAATGAATTCCAATTGTTTCCTGCATTCAACAATGATTTAAAAACCGCAAGCTTCTACCTAACGCTCAGGCCTGTCGGTTGCTAAGGAGATGCCGGGCTCGACGTGAGCCGGCGCGTCGACGCGCGTGGGCTCGACAGTTGTGGCTACTGCGATTGGGCGGTGCTCCTGTCCATCAAAGGCCGTCCGACGTACCCGCCTCCACCACGTCAGATACGATTGGGCGACGGGCCTGCCCATCAAAACCGCCCCGGACTCGCCCCCCGTTGTGCGAGCGTCGATTGGCCGGTGCGCCTGCCCATCAGTCCGGCCCGATGTACCCGCCCCCTCCTCCCACCTCTATCTCCTGGCAGAGAGAGGGGCTGAGTGCTCCAACCTGCTGCATCAGTATGTGCAGAGTGGAGTGGAGTGGAGAGAGACAGAGAGGAGCGGTGGCCACAATAGCTGATTTCTGCTGGATGTAGGTCCTTCGACGAGTTGGGTGAGTTAAATATGAATTGCAGGCTGTGGGCACAGGCCATGAAGGCACCATCTCTCAGGACAGACCTGCAGTGTCTCTTCTGCTGTGTCTGAAGAGAAAGGGTCACCGGGTTCGAAACGTTAACGCCCTTCGCAAATGCTGCCAGGACCTGCCCGAATTTCTTCTGAGGGTCATCTCTGTTTCTTTTTGCTTCAGATCTCCAACTTCCGCAGTTCTTTGTTTTATTACACTGCAATGTAATTTAATTATTACTCCAAAGGTGAAGTCGCCATAGTGTTACCAGACGAAAGGGCTAAGGACTAATGGTAGTCCAACCTGAGGGTCACCGCACCGTAGGCGATGCGGCAGGTTAAGGAGTGTCCTTCATGGTAACCTCAACCACTATGGGAATTCAACCCACGATGTTGGCACCAATCTACAAAACAATAAAATGCTGGGCTCTGTTAATGTTAACCCAGCACCTCTCCCCTTAGGAGGTGTGTGACATTGCTACTTTCAGTTCTTATTCCAGATTTTCAGCATTGGCAGTACTTTCCTTTTGCATTCGGAATTTTTATGGCATGGCACATGTTAAGCAATAAAACGCACATCGTTTGCTGTTTGCAGGAAGCTTTTGTGGTTGGTGGCCACTTGGAAATCTCAAAACAATGGAGATTAACTGACTTCGTTAGGTAAGTGTATTAGGGTTTGTGAGTGTTTTTTCCCCGTTTTTCTTAAGCTTGGAGAACAAGAATTAAAATTGGGGTGTCTCACACTAAATCCAGCAACTTTATTGAGAAATTTAAACAAAATGGTTTCAATTAAGTCATTCAGTTACCCTTTCAGATGGTCAATCTGAAGTGACTGTTGGCCACTCAGCAGTGATCTTTCACTCAGATTTCCTTACTTGAAACAGGCACAACTGTTCCCATTGACACTTGTCTTCTGTCTTTTTTTTCCTTGACTCTTGCTTAACAAATGGGTGTTTATTCCTCATCCCTAATTACCCTGAAGTCCAGTGGTGGTAATCCACTGTCTTGAACATTAGCATCCATCTGGTGCAATGTACCCATAGCACTATATTAAGAAGAGAACTTCTTTCAGATCTGCTATAATTGCCAAAAAACCGAAAGAACTGCGAATGCTGGCAATCAGAAACAAAAACTGAATTTGCTGGAAAAATTCAGCAGGTCTGGCAGCATCTGTGGAAAGAAGGCAAAGTTGATGTTTCGGGCCCAAGGACCCTTCTTCAGAACTCAAAGTTTCTTCAAAATTCAATTCTGAAGATTAGTCACTAGATTCGAAACGTTAACTCTGCTTTCTCTCCACAGATGCTACCAGACCTGCTGAGTGCTAACAGCAATTTCAGTTCTTTTCTGCTGCTGTTGCCTGTCTGTTTTCAATCTACCTCTGCCTGTTTCACCCAGTTTTGCTATAATTAACAGTTCTATTGAATTCACATTGTTTTATTTAATTCATCAGTGTTAACAAGCATCAATTGCACCTATTCAGTTTCTACATAACCATCACCACTATAAATGCATTGCGGTCTGTTAACCAGTTCCTTACAGATCACAGAACCAAGACTTGTAGATGGAGCTAAGATGCATATCAGCTGTGATTGAATAAATGCTGCAACAGGCTCGAAGGACTGAATAACCTTTTTGTTTTTATGAAAACAAAGCAATGGGCAAGATTTGCAGCTGTTATTTAACCCTGTTGTTGATTTTTGATAAATTGCTGCTTTTTATATTCATTCATGGCATGTGTGCATCGCTAGCTGGGCCAGCATTTATTACTCATCCCTAGTTATCTTTGAGTAGGTGGTGGTGAGCTCTCTTCTTGAACCGCTGCATCCATTTGTTAACATGATAGAATGTTTCAATCTGACAATGCTTAGAATGAATGAAGCAGATACCTTGAACTAGGTACATCTTTTCCAGTTTACAGACACGATTACACCTAGTCAGTTTAGTAACAGCCTGGGTATTTGACTACCCTGGACACTTGTATGATTTTTGTAGAACAATCTTCCTTCTGAGCAAATCTATTGTGGATTATTTGGTAGTTCACAGAAAAAAGTAATAATTTTTCCAAAGCTGGTCAATTATGTAATTTCAGCAGTGAAAACTGACTGTTTGACCTTGTTTGCTGGGATATTGGACTGATTAGCAAAGTTACTGTGACACATAACTTACAATTGGATTTTTTGCTTCAGTATTTAAAAGCAACAAGATTTCTTTTCGATTTCATAGAATTCTAGAGCACAGAAAGAAGTCATTTGATCCTTTCTCTCTATGTTGGCTGTTTGAAATTCCCTCCCACTGCTTTTTTTCTAGTGTCGGCTCTGGGTCAGTGGATAACTCTCCTGCCTCTGAGTCAAAAATCTGGGTTCAAGCCCCGCTCCAGGCTTGAGCACAAAGATCTAGGCTGATACTCCAGCGCACTACTGAGGAAGTGAGATGGTAGGAATGCTGTTTTTCAGACGAGATGCCAAGCTAAGGACTTATCTGTCCACTTGAGTGGATGTAAAAGATCCACAGCATCACTTTTTAAAAAGAGTGGAGTTGTTCAACTCAAAATCCTGACAAATAATCATCAACATCACAGAAACATTATTTGGTTATGATCACCTTGTTTGTGGGCGTTTACTGTGTCAATTTGGCTGGAAGGTACTTTGAAATTCCATGAAAAGCACTACTTAAGTGTAAGTCTTGAACCACAGCATCCATTTGCTAACACGATAGAATGTGTTTCAGTCTGATAATGCAGAGAGTGAATGAAGCAACACAGTGACTCTTTTAGTGCCCCTACCTCTGAGCCAGGAGCCCTGGATTCATGTTCCACCTGCTCCAGAGGTGTGTCGTAACATATCTGAACAAAATAAATCCAAAAATGCAAGTATTTTCTTTTATTCTTTCTTTCACTATGTCTTGATCAGTTTATTGGGAATAATGCTGTTTCTCTTCTAACTTTAATGTTGCGTTCCTGTTTGAGAAAGTGGTCTTTTTGAAGCAGTTTTGTTCAGTCGCAGAAGCACTTGAATCCAGGTACCCAGACACTCCCTCCCCACCAGGAGAAAAGTCCTGCCAATGCAAATACATCAGTTTGAGATTCAACCTGTGTCTCAGTGATTTACATGAGACTTAAATTAATTTTAATTCAATGATTACCAGTAGGAACACTGCAGCAGGTATCAGGCTGAGAAAAATAATTAATTCAAGATGTTGCTGCTCACAGACTTTAAGGTCGTATGTACCAGGTAGTTCACTTTGATCTTAATTTCTAAGTCTTGGTGCAAATCAAAATCTCCAAAGAACTGTGGAGAAAGACATGAAAGCTAGGGAACTTGGGGAAATAAGTTGTGATGTCATGAAAAGAGTCCACATTACAGAAGACGGGTTGCTGGACGTCTTACAACGCATAAAGGTAGATAAATCCCTGGGACCTGATCAAATTTAACCCAGGGAATCTACGGAAGAAATTGCGGGGCCCCTAGCATAGGTATTTATATTATTGACAGCCACAGCTGAGGTGTCGGAAGACTTAGAAGATGGCTAATGTGCCATTATTAAAGAAAGGCTGCAAGGAAAAACCAGGGAACTACAAACCAGTGAGCCTGACGTCAGTGGTGGGTAAGTTATTGGAGGGGATTCTGAGAGAAGGATTTACGTGCATTTGGAAAGGCAATGACAGATTAGGGATAGTCACCATGGCTTTGTGTGTGGGAAATTGTGTCTCTCAAACTGATTGAGTGTTTTGAAAAGGTGACCAAAAAGACAGATGAAGGCAGAGCCATAGATGTTGTCTACGTGGACTTTAGCAAAGTTCCGCATGGTAGATTGGTTAGTAAGGTTTAATCACATGAAATCCAGCAAGAGCTAGCCAACTGGATACAAAATTGGCTTGATGGTAGAAGACAGAGGGTGGTGGTAGAGGATTGTTGTTGAGGCTGGAGGCCTGTGACCAGTGGTGTGCCGCAAGGATCGGTGCTGGGTCCACTGTTGTTCATCATTTGTATAAACAATTTGTATGAGAATATAGGAGGTATGGTTAGCAAGTTTGAGGATGATACCAAAATTGGTGGTGTAGTGGACAGTGAAAAAGGTTATCTAAGAGTACAATGGGATCTTGATCAATTGAATTATTGGGCTGAGGAATGGCAGATGGCGTCTAATGCAGATAAATGTGAGATGTCATATTTTGCTAAGACAAACCAGGGCAGGACTTACATAGTTAGTAGTAGAGCCCCGGGGAGTGTTGTTGAACAGAGACACCTAGGGGTGCAAGTACATAGTTCTTTATAAGTGGTGTCACAGGTGGACAGAGTGGTGATGAAGGCACGCTTGCCTTCATCAGTCAGAGCACTGAGCACAGGAGTTGGGACATTATGTTATGGCTGTACAAGACATTGGTGAGGCCACATCTGAAGCGCTGTATACAATTCTGGTTAGCCTGCTGTAGGAATGATGTTATCAAACTGGAAAGGGTGCAAAAAAGATTTACAAGAATGTTGCTGGAACTGGAGGTTTTGATCTAGGATAGGCTGGGACAGTGCATAGGAGGCTGAGAGGTCACCTCACAGAGGTTTATAAAATCATGAGGAGCATAGATAAGGTGACTAGCCAAGGTTTTTTATCCCCAAGGTAGGGGATTCCAAAACCAGAGGTTTAAGGTGAGAGAGGAAAGCTTTCAAAGGGATCTAAGGGGCAACTTTTTCACACAGGGTGGTGCATAAATGGAATGAGCTGCCAGAGGACATGGTAAAGGCGGGTACAATTACAACATTTAAAAGACACTTGGAGAGGTACACGGAAAGGAAAGATTTAGATGGATATGGGCTGAACGCAGGCAAATGGGACTAGTCAAGTTTAGGAAACCTGGTCAGCAATGACGAGTTGGGTCTAAGGACATGTTTTCGTGCTGTGTGACTCTCATACTTTGAAGAAACACTGAAGGTTGATAGAGGGATGCAATAAGCATTATCCATGTAGAATCTAAGGAAGCCTTTAACAAGTACTTCATAAAAGGTTGACTGATGAAATCAAAGGTCATCAAATAGGAGAATTGGTTCTGGCTTGGATTTTAAAAAAAATGACAGGAAACACCAAGTACTGCAGATACTGGGTGTCTGAAATCTAAAAGAAATAATGTTCTGGAAATAGTCAGCTGGTCAGGAGGCATCAGTGAACGAGATGGAATTAATGTTTCAGGATTCTAACCTTCCATTAGAACACTTCAGGTCATGCTTAGTGATTATTTTTCAGACTGGAAGATGGTAGACAGTTATGTTCCCCAACCATTAGTGCCAGGACCACTTTTACTTTAATACATTGGGCCCTCCCTATTCATATGAGAAACTTTCCAGAAAAATCTAATGAATAGAGAAAGAACAAAAGAGAGGATTTATTTCCCATAGGAATAATAAATTAAATTTGAAAGTAAATGTGAAACAGCTGAATGAATCCAGAAAATGGTTCCCTAATAAAATAGAGATGTAAATTTGAAACAACAAATATCAGAGCAACAAATAGCATGGACCCCCTATATTACAATAAACACGGATTTTGGAATACGAGGTAAAATCTCAGAGGCCTTCGAGCATAGTTGTATCATCTCCATCTGAAGGCCAGAAGCCCTAGGTTCAAGTCCCACCTCTGGATTTACAAAAGAATATAAGAAATAGTCACAGGAATACGCCATTTGGCCCCTCAAGCCTATGCCACCATTCAACAAGATCATAGCTGATCTGCCCCAGGTGTCAACTCCTCTTGCGTGCCAATTTGTCAAAGCACATAATTCCTCGATATTTCAGGAAAAATCTTTAAATACTTCAGTGATCCAGCCTCCACAAATTTATGGAGTAGAGAACTACAGACTACCTTCTGAGGGAATAAATTCCTTTGTATCTCAGTTTTAAGTGAGTATCCCCTTATACTATAACTATGTCCCCTAGTTTGAGATTCCTCTACATGGAATGGAAATATGTTTGCAATATCTACGCTATCAAGCCTTACCAGAGTCAGATTATTAATCTGTAAATTCTTCCAATATTCCAGACACTAAGAGTTGGAGAGTTTCATATCCAGCCAGAACCATGTGGTAGTGACCGTGCACAACCTCTCCATGTTAAAAACTCTATGTGCAGGTTTGTGCCATGAGCAAGTGTCACCTTCACAAACAAGTAAAAGTTTGACACAAAACTTGGATGAGTGACATACAGTGAAGAAGTCAATGGTACAAATTAATTGCCACAGGACGTAGGCCAGTGGAATAGGCAGGCAAGTGATAGATGGCAATTGATAGTTTGAGGAGTCTGAGGCAATGGATTTTGGAAGGATGGGTAGGAAGAGGCCATATAGACTTAATTACACATTCTAAAGAATGTGCAGGGACAGAGCGACCTGGGATTGGAGGGGCGCGTAGATGTTTAGAGATGGTAGGACATACTGGCAAAGCATGTGGGATCTTGCTTCATAAGTAAAGACACCAGGTACAAAGGAAGGGCAGTTACTCTGGACCTTTACAAAGCTCTAGTTACTTGAAGCACTTCCTCCATTTCTGTTCAACATACTTTATGAACAATGTGAGGATACTTGAGAAAGTGCAGAGGAGATTTATCATAATGATTTCAGGGATGACAGATTTTAGTAACAAAAGTTGGAAAAATTGGCAGATGTTTTCCTTGGAGCAAAGGAGCCTGAAGATAGATCTAATATAGGTTTAAAAGGTGATGACAGGTTTAGATAAGGTAAAGAAAGACAAGCTGTTTTCATCTGCTGATAGGTTAAGTACAAAGGACACATTAAAGATTCTTAGTAAGAGTGCAGGGGGGTTTTAGGAAGAACTTTTTGACACAGCAAATAGCAACAGCCTGAAATGCACTGCTTATGATGGAGGTGGAAACAGGGACAATTAATGACTTCAAAAGGAAATTAGATGGGCACTTGTGGGAAATAAGCTGGTAATTATACGCATATAAAGTAGGGCAATAGAACTGACTGGATTGTCCAAGGAAAGCTGGTAGAGACTTGATACGATGAGTGGCCTTCTGTGCCATTATTGCTTTATGATTCTATGAATAAGACTTTAGAAATGTACTCTATACTTTAATATAGACCAAGTTGCACACAGCAAGCTTCCACAGTCCTGATGAAGGGAGTAAGCCTGAAACGTTGACATTTCTGCTCTTCTGATGCTGCCTGACCTGCAGTGTTCCTCCAGCTCCACTCTGTATTGAAAAGACCAGATGATCTGTTTTAGGTTTTGGTTGAGGGATAAGGCAGGAGACTGGGGATGACATCTTACTTTGCTTCAAAATAGTGCCCTACAATTGTTCACGTTCACTTATGAGGGCAAATTGAGGCCTCCATTTAGCATCTTATTCTGAAGGAAACCTCCTCTGTTGGTGTGGCATTTCTCCATACCCATTGGACTGTCAGGCTAAACTGTGTTTCTGGAGTGGGACTTCAAACAATGACCTCCTGTCTCAAAATGGGGAGTGCTAGCTACAATCAACACCACGGTAACTTTTACAATTCATTGCTATCTCTAAATGCTGATTTGTTCCCTCATACAGGTATTGTCACTGCCACAATGCTGACAAAGCCAATGGAGTCTTGATCAGGATTACCTACATTGAAGGAAATGTTGGGAGTGGGTGGCACCACAGATCGTATTCGTCATGTTGGGAACTCCAGAGGAATCTATCTTTCAGCCTCCGTACTGAGCAACCACTTTGGTGGGAAATGGACATCCAGGGATCTTTGCAGTGGACATTCTGTCAAAACTCTGCCAGGTTCACGTAATCAGAGGAGGCCATACACACTCCAGCATAGCAGAACCTACAGGGCCCAACCTCAGCCCTACCAGCTGACACTGCCACAAATTAACAACATCCTGAAAACCAACGAGTACAGCTTCAAGGTGCCAGAGTTTGACGGCAGGAACATCAGTTCAGTGCTGGCCTTCGACAGTAATCAGCTAGCTTCCAATGTCCCCATGGAGGACCGGCGCAGTGCGGCCAGCTGCCTGCAGAGCCGGGGGATGCTGCTGGGGGTGTTCGATGGCCATGCTGGCTGTGCCTGTGCTCAGGCTGTCAGTGAAAGGTTGCTGTATTACATTGCTGTGTCGTTGCTGCCTCGCAAGACCTTAATCGAGATAGAAGACGCGGTTGAAAACGAGCGACCGGTATCACCTATTTTGCACTGGCACAAGCATCCCAATGATTATGTGAGCAGGGAGGCAGGAAGGCTTTACTTCACCAGTTTAAGGACTTATTGGCAAGAACGCATTGACCTGGTGGATGAAGAAAATCTGGATACCAGTGCTGCTTTGAAACGTGCCTTCAAACGTCTGGACAGTGACATCTCTCTGGAAGCTCAGATTGGAGCAGGCAATCCGTTCACCAATTACACTGCACTTCGGGTAGCTCTGTCCGGCTCCACAGCTTGTGTCACACACATCGACGGCACTGACGTGCACGTGGCAAATGCTGGCGATAGCCGAGCAGTGCTGGGAGTCCAAAATCCTGACGGCTCCTGGTCGGCCCTGACACTGAGCGCCGATCACAATGCCCAGAATCCTGAGGAGATTCTGAGGGTCCAGTCAGAGCACCCCGCGTCGGAGGAGAAGACAGTCGTGAGGCACGACAGGCTGCTGGGCCTCCTGATGCCTTTCAGGGCGTTCGGAGACGTGAAGTTCAAGTGGAGCTTGGAGCTCCAGAAGCGAGTGCTGGAAAGCCGACCAGAGTTGCTGACAGGTGACGAGTTCTCCAGAAGCTACCCGGCCAACTACTACACTCCGCCTTACCTCACTGCCGAACCCGAAGTCACTCATCACAGGCTGCGGCCCCAGGACAAGTTCCTGATTCTGGCTACTGACGGCCTGTGGGACGTCATGCACAGGCAAAACGTGGTGCAGATTGTAGGGGAGCACCTCGCCAGTCTGCACTTCCAGCAGCCCATCTCTGCGGCAGGCTACAAGGTAACAGTGGGCCAGATGCACAGCCTGCTGCAGGAGAGGAAGGCTCGCGTGTCCTCAGCTTTCAAAGACCAGAATGTTGCCACCCATTTGATCCGCCATGCACTGGGCAGCAACGAGTTTGGCAGCATTGAGCACAGCCGCCTGTCGAAAATGCTCAGCTTGCCTGAGGAGATGGCCAGAATGTACAGGGATGATATAACAGTGGTGGTGGTGCAGTTGAATTCTCACCTCATTGGGGCATACAACAGAGCTGAAGCCAGCGTCGACTGAGAGCGCATTCTGCCTGCTACTGTATCGGAAACTGGAGACTGGTGCCACAAGGCAACAAAAATATTTTCAGTGATGATGATGTAATGCAAGGGAAGGAAATGACATGTTAAAGTTTCGCTCTTCACCTCCCTCCTGTCTCCATCCAACTTCGCCATTTACCCTGAGCAAAATGTATTTTAAGTGGCTCAAAGCCCTGGCATTTTTCAATTTTGTTACACACGCCAACTGTTCAACAACCTGCATTCCTCCAATTCTAGCCTATTCTGCTTCCATAGTTTTTAACTGCTCTGCCGCTGATGAACCTGGCTTCAGCTACCTATGCCTTGCTTTCTGGAATTCCCACCCTAAACCTGTCCAGCTGGTTAGTTCTATCTGACACGTTTCGGGCCTAGGCCCAAAACGTCAGCCTTCCTGATGCTGCTTGGCCTGCTGTGTTCATCCAGCTCTACACTTTGTTATCTCAGATTCTCCAGCATCTGCAGTTCCTGCTTTCTCTGGTTAGTTCTGTCTTCTCCTTTTGAGACTCCCCTTGAAACCAACACTTTGTCAAAAGCTTTCTGTCCATGTTCTACTATATAAGGTCAAATTTTGTTGCGAATTTTCCTGTGAAACACTTTGAGATGTTTAAGGTACTGGATAATTGCAATTGTTTTTTGCTTAATTGGAAATTAAATTTCTGGTATAGGTCCTTTGTGTAGGAATCCCAAGTTGGTCATTCTTTTATTCATTAAAATTAAAGTAGTATTTTTTTGATTCATGGGATGTGGACATCACTGACAATGTCAGGATTTATTGACCATCCAATTGCTATATTTCTTCTGTCCTCTTGTGAGACAGAATGTTGATTCCTTTTTTCATTTGAGGGACCTTAATAGAAAAACTGTACAGAAACTGTTCCCAATAGTTGATGGACCAGTGACCGGAAGGCTTAGATTTAAAGTTTTTTAAAAAAAAGACTGGCAGTGAAGATGAAGAGTTTTCTTTTCTTGAACACATTGTGGTTATGATCTGAAATGCACTTCCTGAAAGAACAGTGAAAGCAGATTCAAGAGCAAGTTTCAAAAGGGAAGTGGACACATCCTTAAAAGGAAACATTTGTTGAGCTGTAGGTAGTGGGACTATTTCTCTTTCAGAAAGCCAGTAACAGACATTGAGGTTAAAATGGTTTCCATCAGGCCACCCTCAGCGCACTCTTTTAGAGAAAAGAACTCCAATCTGTTCAATATTTCCTAACAGGTATAATCTCTCCATTTTACTATCATTCCATTAAATTTATTTTGCACCTTTCCAAAGTCACTGTAAAAATTGTACGATATGGAGACTAGACAAATTAGGAAAATGCCTTCAGGTATACAGGTCTTTCTATTTGTAGCTATAAGAGTAGGTCAGAGACTGGGAATTCTCAAACCTTCTGTCTCCCCAAAGCCTGTCATCTACGGGATGTGAGACAGGAGTGAGGGAACACTCCCCGTTTGCCTGGATGGGTGCAGCTCCAAAAACACTCAAGTAGCTTGCCACCATCCAGGACAAAGCAGCCCACTTGATGAACCACCTGCAACGTTTATTCCCTCTCCCACTCACACAGTGTCAGAAGTGTTGTTTTACAGCTACAAGATGGACTGCAGTAACTCACCAAGGCTGATCCTGCAACACCTTCCAAACCCATGATTTTTACTACCCAGAGGAACGAGGGCAACAGATGCATGGAAACACCACCATCTGCAAATTTCTTCACAAACCGTACATTATCCTGACTTGGAGTTATACTGCCATTCCTTCACATTTGCTGGGTCAAAATCCTGGAACTCAGAATCCATACAGTGCAGAAAGAGGCCATTCAGCCCACTGAGTCTGCATCAATCCTCTGAAGAGTATTCCTGTAACCCCGCATTTACCATGGCTAATCCTCTTAGCCTACACATCCCTGGACACTACAGGGAAACTTAGCATGGCTGAACCACCTAAACTACACACCTTTGGACTGTAGGAGGAAAGACATGCAGACATGGAAGAACATGTAAGCTCCACTCAGTCACCCAACGCTGGAATTGAATCCAGGTCTCTGGCACTGTGGAGCAGCAGTGCTAACCACTGTGCCATCATGTAGCCCACCCTCCCTAATAACATTGTGGGTGACCCTACATTAAATGGACTTCAGCAACACAAGGTGGTGGCTCACTGCATTCTCAAGGGCAACTAGGGATGGGCAATAAATGTTGTTCTAGCCAGCAATGACCACATCCTGTTCACAAAGAGCTGCGATCAATACAGAAAACACGTGGCAGGCCTTGACATTTTAGACTAGTGGTTGGACCTGGAAAGTCTTAGAAATTTAACCGCTTATAAACAAGTTTGGAATGAAGGGTGTGTTTGCAGCTGGTGGGGGCAAAAGCATTAAGAACAGACAGCAGAAGTGATTAAAGGACAAAATAGATAATGGGGAAAGGCAAAATGGAATCGTACTGGGGAAAGAAAAGAAGCAAAAAATGTGCACACAGGAGATGACAATGGCAGCCAGAGAGCCAGGACCAGCAAGTGCTGTCTGAAAAGAATTTCCTGATAAGAAAGCAAGATGCTGTCACATAATTGTAGATTGTTTCAAACAATGAAGCATTTAATATTATGTACTTGGTTTTGTAGCTTATAAAAAATTGAAATTGTTAAAGTACAATCATGAACTCCAATCTGTTTCTTTAGTTCCTTTAGATAAATTGTAATTATTTTTAAATAGTTCTTTTAATTACTAAGGCGCCTCCACTGCCTTGAACTGAATTGTCACTGGGATGAAGGATCCAATTATGTGAGTATTTGTTCACAGCTAAACTTCTATAATTTATTAATTTTACAAGCACTTTGTATTTATGTATTTTATTGATATTCATGGATGCGCAACATCCTAGAATCCCTGCACTGCTAACACTGGTTTCTAACAGTGCTGTCTAAAAATGTGGTTTTGAGTTATTTAAGTAGATGGGATAGATGGGAATGGCGGTACAGGTGCCAGGATATTGAAACACCAGAAGAGTAGGAACAGAAGTAGGCCATTCGGCCCATCGAGTCTGCTCTGTTATTCAATGAGATGATGGCTCATCTGATAATCCTCAACACTTTCTTTCCTTATCCCCATAATTCTCAATTCCCTCACTGTTTAAAACTCGGTCTATCTCAGTCTTGACTATACTTAATTACCTGGCCTCGACAGCCTTCTGCTGTGTAATTCATTATGTATTTGTTCTTCCATATATCCTCCCCACTTCGTGATCTCCAAAATTACACAAAGCAAAGTAATTACATCATTTGTGTTTGTCACTTCCCTTACTCTTTTCCTTCTAACAGGCCTGTTCAAACTGTTGCTATCCATTTTTATATTGCGAACTAGCTTCCTCTCATATTCTAATTTCTTTCTATTGATTAATCTTTTCTCTGCCATTCTTTATATTCTGTCCAATCTTTATAATTTTCCCTTTATAATTGGACTAACCGATTAACAGGTTGTCAGAATCCCTACAGTGTGGAAAGTGTTGCTCTAAGGAACTGTCTTAAAAGCATTCTATAAACTGGGGATGGATTTGATCTAAGGTTTTAAAAGAAGTCGTTGTGAGATAGTTTATGCTAAATAAAAACCGAAAGAACTGCAGATGCTTTAAATCAGAAACAATAACAAATTGCTGGAAAAGCTCAGCAGGTCTGGCAGCATCTGTGGAGAGAAATCAGTTAACTTTTCAGGTCGAGTGAACCTTTCTCAGAACTGATTCATGTTTTTCTTTCTGGGATAGTTTAATAATTGGTTTTAATTTTCCAAATTCATTAAACTTGAGTGAGGTTCCTTTATATTGGAAAATAGCTAATGTAACTCCTTTATTCACCAAGGGAGGGAAGCAGAAAGCAGAAAAATACAGGCCAGTTGGCTTAATATCTATCATAGGGAAAATGTTAGAAGCTATTAGTAAAGAAGTTATAACAACTGTTAAGTTTAAGGTAATCAGGCAGTACCAACATGGTTTTGACAAAGAGAAATTATATTTCACTCAATTATTGGAGTTCTTTAGAGAGAGAACTTGTGCTGTAGAGAAAGGGGAACCAGTGGATATACTGTACTTAGATTTCCAGAAGGCATTTAGTAAGGTGCCACATCAAGGATTATTGCAGAAAATAAAAGCTGAAGGTGTAGGGTGTAACATATTGGCATGAACAGAAGATTGGCTGGCTAAAAGGAAGCAAAGAAAGGGAATAAATGGGTCTTTTGCAGGCTGGCAGGATGTCATGTTTGCGCCACAGGGGTCGGTACTGCAGCCTCAACTCTTTACAATTA
Organism: Rhincodon typus; assembly: GCF_021869965.1. Lineage (NCBI taxonomy): Eukaryota > Metazoa > Chordata > Chondrichthyes > Orectolobiformes > Rhincodontidae > Rhincodon > Rhincodon typus. The sequence goes on along the minus strand of NW_025968377.1, from coordinate 5,582 downwards.
ATATAAATGATTTGAATGAAGGGACCAAAGTTGTAAAGAGGATATCAGGAGCCTACAAAGGGTTGGTTAGTTCAGTTGGCTGGACGGTTAGTTTACGGTGCAACAGTTTGGGTTTAGTTTCCCCACTGACTGAAGTTACCATGAGGGACTCTCCTTCTCAACCTCTCCCTTTACCTGAGGAGTGGTGACCGTCAGGTTAAACCATCACCAGTGTTAAACCACTATTGATTAGTTTCTCGGCAATTTCATTGACTTCCCAATATATTTCCTTTCTGCTTGGTCTGGTCTCTTTGTTTTCAGACTACATGAGGTCAGTCACTTGAGCAAATACTGACAGATTCTCTTGGTATTTTCACTTGAATTATTTTTTTCAGACTCTCAATATTTTATGTTTAAACCATTTGTTTACTATTTTCCAGTTTATTTTTGTTTCATTTTACAATTCTCTGATCCAATACTGCAGCAATTCTCATTGGCATTGTAGGAAGTAAATGAGATGGTGGAGTGTTATTAATGAAGCAATACTGAACTGAACAAGTAAAATAATACAGCCACCTCCTAAAATCAGGGCAGCAGCACATAAACGTGGCTGATACTCCACTGCCAGACTGAAGGATTGCTGAATTGTGAGGTGCCATTTTTCAGGGGAGAAATTAGATCAAGGACCCACCTACCTGCTTCAGTGGATGAAAAGGAAGAAGCTTGAGAGCTATCTCTAGTCTTCTAGTCTTATGGGGTGCATGAGAGAAAGTTGAATTGAAGCCAAAGATCAGCCATGAGTGGATGGAATGGTCTACAGGCTTAGAATCATAAAATCCTTACAGTGTAGATAAAGACCATTTGGCCCATTGAGTCTACACTGACTCTCCGAAGAGCATTCCACCCATATTTCCGGACCACCCCCCCCCCCCCCCCATTATCTCTGTTACCTTGTGTTTCCCACGGCCAATCCACCTAACCTGTACATCTTTGGAGTGTGGGAGGAAAACGGAGCACCCGGAGGAAACCCATGCAGACACGGGGAGAATGTGTCAGATTAGAATCAAACCCGGTACCTAGTGCTGTGAAGCAGCAGTGCTAACCACCATGCCACCCCTAAAACTGCAGGAATGGCCGCATTTGTGGAAAGAAAGCAGAGTTAACATTCTGAAGAAGAGTCGATAGATCTAAAACTTTAACACTGCGGGACCTGCTGAGTTTTTCCAACAATTTCTGTTTTTGTTTATAATTTCCAGCATCCACAGTTCTTTAGTTTTTATTTTTGACTAAACAATTGAAATGGGATTTGAAAACTGCACCTGAACAGAGACTTGAACCCTGAACCCTCAGATTAAAAGCCTGATGTTCTACTGACTGAGCTTTATGGACTGAATAATACATTTGTGCTCCTACTTTTAAATTCTTACTACAAGACAATGCATCCATTCTAGCATTGTTTCATTCTTTCCTCAGCTATGTGCAGCCTTCTTAAAGTGCAGTGTTGCAGCCATGTCTGCATGTAGGAGGTGTTTGTTCTTCTGAACTGGTTAGAAGAGGAAGAAATGCTCGCAGGCCACAATCCTTGGGCCAGGCTTGATATACCTCCGGCATCCTTCCAGGTGAACAGAACATGGGCAGGGGGATGAGTGGGTCCAGATTCTTGCCCAAACTGTCTCATCCATTTACCCTCCTGCAATTTCTAAGGCGAGAGAAACTCCTTTATTAAAATATATTCTAAAACAAGAACTGCTTCCAACCATAACTGCTAGGTCAGAAAATAACAGAAGAAAATATAAAAGCTTTGTTTAAACAAAAACCACAAGGAATTGCACCTTTCTAATCATGTTTGGCAAAGTGTAAGATTCAGTGTTTTAAAAAAAAAGGTTATTCAAAGAAAAAGTTTAGTTCAACTTTCTCAGTTTTGTTGTAAAATCAATGCTGCGGAACTCGAAAGTAGAGTCAAAAATGTCAGCTTATAGTGAGAGGAATGTATTGATGTGGTAACATTGTATGTAGTCAATAAAGTCTTCAGTAAATAGAAGTGGTAAATGCCTTACAGATGTATTCATACAGTCAGATATTTATTCACAGTTGCTCAAGCTGTAATCACGTTTTTTTTTTTATTTCTGTCCTTTGAAAATGTGGAATTTAAGATTTAAGTTGAACTCAAAATAGGAGAGACAATCCCAAAATCATTTTCCTGACTTCACTGAAAGGTTATCAAGTATAATTTCAGCATGCCCAGACAAGACAAATAGGAAAATCTATCTATATAAACACCAAGAGTGTTTGTACATGTGAGTCTGTGTTTCACAGCATAAGGCTGTGTATGTGGCTCAGTCTCTGTTTCCGTCTGTGACTGTGTGTATTTCTGTGTGTATCTGTTTGTGTGTGCAAGTCTGTGTCCCTGTGTGTGTTGCATTTTCCTCTATCATCAAAGCTGTTGGAGGGAAAGAGTACAAGGTGATGTGGCTATGCCAAGTGTTAAATGGCTACAGAGCACAGCAGGGATGTGTTTTCATTTAGTTTTCAGGTGATAGGCTGAGAAACATATCCTGCCCATAACCCAAGTCCTTTTCCTCAAATTCCAATCTCAATTCTTTAAGAAGACTTAAGAGCCATACAGTGAAAAAGAGGCCCTTCAGCCCACTGAGTCCAACATATCTATGCTAATCCCACTTTCCAGCACTTGGCCCATAGTCTTGATAGTTATGACATTTCAAGTGCTCATCAATGTGCTTTTTAAAGTCTGTGAAGTTTCCCACCTCTACAGCCCTGTCGGAAAATGCATTCCAGATTCTCACCACCATCTAAGTGAAAAAAAAAGTCAAGTTCCCTCCAAACCTCCTCCCTTTCACATTAAATTATGTCCCTTTATATTGACCCTTCAACAAAGGGGAACAGCTGCTTTCTATCCACTTTGTCTTTACCTGCTAATATAGAGTCATACAGTTGTACAGTACGGAAACAGACCCTTTGGTCCAACTTGTCCATGCCAGCCAGATATCCTAAATTCATCTGATCCCATTTGCCAGTATTTGGCCCATATCCCTCTAAACCCTTTCTATTCATGTACTCATCAGATGCCTTTTAAATGTTGTAAGTGTACCAGCCTCCACCACTTCCTCTGGCAGCTCATTCCATACACACACCACCCTGTGTGTGGCAAAAGCTATCCCTTCAGTCCCTTCTAAATCTTTCCCCTCTCATCTTAAACCTATGCTCTCTAGTTTTGGACTATCCCTGGGGAAAAAAGACCGTGGCTATTCACCTTATCCATGGCCCTCATGATTTTATAAACCTCTTTAAGGTAATTTTCAGCAAGAGAGAATCTACTGATCACCCTTTGACATTGAATGGTATTATTATTGCTGAATGACCTACCATCAACACCCTTGAGGTTACCTTTGACAAGAGTCTGAACTGACTGTGTCTTACAAATATGATGGTGCAAAAGCAGGTCAGAGGTAGACAATCTGCAGGAAGTAAATCATCTACTGTCTTCCCCCTGCCTGTCCACAATCTATAAAGTACACATCAGCAGTGTGATGGAATGCCATCCATTAGCCTGGATGGGTGCAGCTAAACGATACACAGATCACCCAGAACAAAGCAGCACACTTAACTGACACCACACTCACCACCTTCAACAATCACTCCCTTCCTCACCAAGACACAGTAGCAGCAGTGTGTACTATATACAAGATACACTGCAGCAACTCGCCCAAGCTCTTTTAGCAGGACCTTCTGAACCTACAACCTCTACCATCTAGAAGGACAAAGGCTGCAAATACATGGGAATATCACCACCTGTAAATTCTGCTCCGAGCTACAAGCCATCCTGAATTGCTGTTGCTTATTATTTAAATGGAAAAAGACTGAAGAAAGCTCTAGAACAGTGGGATCTGAGAGTCCTCATCTATGAATCACAAAAAGCTAACATCCAAGTTCAGTGAGTAATGGGGACAACAAATGTTCATTTCAAATTAGGGAGGTTTTACTAAATCCATGTAAGGTACTAGTCAGACCATAGCTGGAATTTTGAGAATAGTTTTGGGCTCCTTATCTAAGGAAAGATATACTAGCATTGAAGGTAGTCTGGAGAAGGTTCACCAAGCTGATCACAGGAATGGTGGACTGTCTTAATGAACGAAGGTTGAGTAGACTGGGTATGTACTCATTGGAATTTAGAAGAATGAGAAGTAACCTTATTGAAACATACAAGATTCTTAGGGATAGTAGGAACTGCAGATACTGGAGAATCCGAGACAACAAGGTGCAGGGCTGGATGAACACAGCAGGCCAAGCAGCATCATAGGAGCAGAGAGGCAGACGTTTCGGGCCTAGACCCTTCATCAGAAATTGCACCTTGTTGTCTAAGATTCTTAGGGGACTTGACAGAATAGATGCAGAAAGGTTATTTCTACTTCTGGAAGACCCTAGGACCAGAATAAGCTGTTGCACATTTACACAGAAATGAGGAGGAATTTCTTCTCTCAGAGGATAGCGACTCTGTGGAATTCTGTACCACAGGAGGCTATGAAGCTGGATCCATAAATATATTCAAGGCGGATATAGACAAGATTTTTAATCAGTAAGGGAATGAAGGATAATAGGGAAAAAGCAGGAAAGTGGAGTTGGGGATTATTAAAACACCCATGATTGCATTGAATGACAGAGCAGACATGATGGGCTGAATGGCCTACTTCTGCTGCTATGTCTTATGGTCTTCCTAACAGCATTGTGGGTCTACCTACATCAAATGGTCTACAGTGATTCAAGCAGGCAACTCACCACCACTTCCTGAAGAGCAATGAGGGATGGGCAACACCTGTGAATGTATTTTAAAAATCCAACTTCTGGCAATATAAAAATTACTGGTGGAATCATTCAGAAACACGTGGCAAATGAAAGCAAAATAAAAGCTTGGAAGCATTGAATATTTTAGTTGTGTCAAAAATCTCACTGAGAACAAAGATAATTCTGTAGCAACCAACTTTCTTATTCACAAGGTGATTTGCTAACTTTTTAGGTGTGTGTTTGATTTCTGCTTTTATTTCTGAGGTAGTAAGTTGACATTGTCCTAAACAGATTTGAACAAAGCTGAGGAGAAATTATTTCTCTTAAAGGGTCATGAATCTGTGGGAATTCAATACCCCAGAGTGCAATGAATGCTGGGACATCGAGTAAATTTAAGGAGGAAAACAGACAGATTTCTAATTAGTAATAAATTGAAGGCTTATGGAGATTAGGCAGGAAACTGGAAATGATGCCAAGTTGAAATCAGTTACAATCGTATCAAATGGTGGAGCAGGCTCAAGCAGCTGAATTGCCTACTCCTGCTACTAGTTCTAATGTCCTAAGCAACATATAAAAGGTATGATTGTCTGCGAGCAGCATGACTGATCTGAAAATTTTTAACCTTTCCCCCACTTATTCACAATGGTATGTCTCATCCCTGGAGATTGATCACATTAATTACAAAGGCTATGGACCTGACAACATTTATTACTGAGAACATGTTCTTCAGAACTTGCTGCTGTTCCAGTACAGCTACAACATGATACCTATCCGACAATGTGGAAAATTGTACGTCCTGTACA
>NW_025968376.1:24917-25000 GCF_021869965.1 Rhincodon typus | reverse complement strand
GGTATACTGCATCCGCTGTACCCGGTGTGGCTTCCGCTACATCGGGGAAACCAAGCGGAGACTCGGGGACCGCTTTGCAGAAC
>NW_025968376.1:24344-24817 GCF_021869965.1 Rhincodon typus | reverse complement strand
GAACCAAAAAAGAATCCCCCTCGTCCTCACGTACCACCCCACCAACCCCCGGATCCAACGCATCATCCTCCGACACTTCCGCCATCTGCAATCCGACCCCACCACCAAAGACATCTTTCCCTCCCCACCTTTATCTGCTTTCCGGAGGGACAACTCTCTCCGTGACTCCCTTGTCCGCTCCACACTCCCCTCCAGCTCCACCACACCCGGCACTTTTCCCTGCAACCGCAGGAAGTGCTACACCTGCCCCCATACCTCCTCCCTCACCCCCATCCCAGGCCCCAAGAAGACTTTCCACATCAAGCAGATGTTCACCTGCACATCTGCCAATGTGGTATACTGCATCCGCTGTACCCGGTGTGGCTTCCTCTACATCGGGGAAACCAAGCGGAGACTCGGGGACCGCTTTGCAGAACACTTACACTCGGTTCGCAACAAACAACTGCACCTCCCAGTTGCGAACCATTTCAACT
>NW_025968376.1:5308-23944 GCF_021869965.1 Rhincodon typus | reverse complement strand
TCCTTATAGCTAATACACTCCAATCCAGGCAACATCTTGATAAACCTCTTTTGCAATCTCTCCAAAGTCTCCATATCCTTCACGTAGTGATTGTTATGAGGTCAACCAAGTGGATCTCAGAATGGGAGTTCCCTGTTCAAACCAGATTAACATCTCCAATCAGGGATCCCTGGCAGATAGATAAAAACAGGAGTGGCATCCTGTTCACTCTGACAGCTTGCTCTGAAGGAGCTAGATCTGTGTCATGGACTGTGCACATGTAAATAAAAGGGTGACTTGGTGACAGGAAACTGGCCTCTGGAGTGATTTCAATGGCAACGAGAGTAAAGCATTCTCCTGAAGGTATTTGCTTGCAACAGTCATCTTTGAGTTGGGACAAGCATTTCTGGCATCATACTGTTATTTGGGAAGCTTAACTCATTCGATCCTGCTGAAGACTGACCTAGTATGTGGAAAGAAAGTGCTGTTTTTGCCAGGCAAATGAAAAGTAACAAGTAATTCTCCTGATTTCTTGTGGACCCATAGCTTTTTCCATTATTAGGAGCCTAACTTTCCGAGGCATGGGATACTAAAACCTTTCAAGAGTTTATGGATTTAGTTAAGGAATATTATGATCCCAAACCTCCTCTCATTCTGAAACACTATCAGTTTTACTCAGCAAAACCAGAAATAGCTGAATCCATGTCAGGATTTTTGAGCAAGTTAAATCAACTGGCAGAGGCATGTGCCTTTGGTTTAACCCTTAACAAGATGCTGAGAGACTGTTTGGTATGTAAGATTAATGACGTAGCCATGCAAAAGCACCTACTAGGTGAAGCCCAATTGGACTTCAAACAGGTGCTACAACTGACTTTAATCATTGGAAAATGCAGCAAGTCGAGCCAACGAATTGCAGGATTTCTGATGCAAGTGGACAGCCTCGCCAGTCTGACTGAACTTGGGGAATACCACTTGGGTGAAGGCAATTGCATAGTCTCACTCAGGACAGATCCTGAATGGAGGGACTCTAGATCAGCTCAAGCAAAACCCCAAAATAAAGCAGAGCCTTGGCTAAACGATTAAAATTTGGATTCAGGCTGCAGGACAGTGTAGTTGCTGCCAGTAAACGAATGAGACAGCAAAAAAAAAAGTCCCACAGACTCAAATAGAGTAAGAAAACTCACAGGCTGATATCTAGGAGAGCGCACACCTTGGAAAATCTACCCACATATGGTTTGGAACAGTTAAATTGCTTAACAACATCCAAATCAGAACCAACGTCTGATTAAGATGGTGACCCGGTTCTAATGGAAGTTGATATTGTTTCAGTGATGGCAGAAACAATCTTTAACAAAATTCGCTCTAGACTCCAACCCTCAAGTTTGTGCAAGACCTTCGCCAGACTGAATACTGTATTGGGGAACCTTTATAGGAGAAGAGTACAAATTTGGTTTCACTCTCTTACGAGAAGCAGCCGGTTCAGTTACCACTGATTGTTGTAGAAGGCTCAGGCTCAAGCTTGATGGAGTGAAATTGGTTGGTAAAGAGTCACCGAGGGCAGCACAGTGGCTCAGTGGTTAGCACTACTGCCTCACAGCACCAGGGACCTGGGTTTGATTCCACACTCAGGTGACTGTGTGAGGAGTTTGCACATTCTCCCAACATCTGTATTTCGTCTAGGTGCTCCAGTTTCCTCCCAGAGTCCAAAGATGTGCAGGTTAGGTGGATCGACCATGGGAAATGCGGGGTTACAAGGACAGGGTTTGGGGGGGGGGGGGGGGGGGGGCGTTGTCTGGATGGGATGTTCTTTGCAGGATCAGTGTGGACTCGATGGGCCTACTTCCACACTGTAGGTTTTCGATGATTCTAGATTGGCTCAACATTTATCAATTAAAAAATGGCTGCCTGAGTGAAGTCCTAAATAAATACCCAGAGGTTTTTCAGGAAGGCCTAGGGTCTATCAAAGGAGCCAAGGCCACCTTGCATGTTGACCAGGAAGTAATTCCACAATTCTGCAAGGCCCACCCACTAACTATTTGCCAGAGGTAGAAATCAGGAGGCTGGAAAGCGAAAGAATCATCAAACTAGTCAGTTTGCGAAATGGGCAGTACCGATCATACTGACTGTGAAGCCTGGATTGGTTCACCTTTGTGAGGATTTTAAACAAGCAGTAGAACTCTTTTCACCCAAATACCCAACCCCCTGTCTAGAGGATTATATGCAAAACTGGCAGAATGGGTGTCCTTCACAAAACTGGATATGAACCATGTGTACTTGCAATTACATTTAGATGAGGATTCCTGGAAGTATGTCACAATTAATACCCATAAGGATTTGTACCAATATACAAGACTGCCATTTGGGATATCATTAGCCTATGCCATTTTTCAGCAGACAATGGAAAACATTTTACAAGGTCTACTCCACGTCACCATTTATTTAGGTGACATGCTAATAAAAGTAAGGACCAATAAGGGACACTTAGAGAACTTTGACACAGTCCTTAAACGTTTCTCCCAGGCAGGTATACACATTAGAAAGGAAAAATGTGAGTTCCAGGCACCCCAAGTGCCCCACTTGACTACAGAGTTGACAAGACCAGGTTACACCCATTGGAAGATAAAGTGAGGGCAATCAATGGTGCCCCCCCCCGACATCTTTCCTTGGGCTGGTGAATTATTGCAGAAAGCTCATACATAAAGTGGCCTCCACCTGGCACCTTTGAATGAACACTTCTTTTTAAAAATGTCAGCCTTGGAAATGGTCATATAACCCGTCCATAGCTGCTTTTTCACTTCCCGGAAAACTATCATCCTCTAAGGTGTTGGGCACACGACGATCCCAAGAAAGATCTCATATTGACACGTGATGCTTCCCCATGCGGCAGTGGGGTAGTTTTAACTCATAGGTGGCCCAACAGAAAGGAATGGCCAGTAGTGTATGCATCCAGGACTTCAGCTAATGCAGAGCATAAATACGCCCAGATAAAGGAAGGAAGGTTTGGCAGTCACATTTCAAGTCACAAAGTTCCACCAATGCCTTTACGGATGTAAATTTGTAATAACAGCAGATGACAAACCCTTGCTAGATCTACTTAAACATGACAAGGTTGTGCTGCCCAGGGTTTAAGGCCAAATTCAGTTGTGGGCTCTAATACTAAATGCGTCTAATTACAAGTTGGAACACCATCTGGGAGGCCAAGTAGCAAATGCAAATGCATTGAGCTGCCTCCCACTGGCAGATAACACCACTGGTGGTACCGCCACTGGAAAGTCTGTAATGGTTTCAAATTTTCTGAACCCACTTCCAGTCATAGCTGACAATATCACACTTTGGATGCAGAAATAGTTGGTCATGGCAAAACTGGTGACGATGGGGGAAAAACAAAAGAGCCATCACAACCAAAGTCAAGACCTTTTTGGACCCGGTGGAACCAGATCACAGTAGAGGATGGCGTATTATTATGGGGAGCAAAAGTGATTGTCCTGAGCAAACTTTGCCACCAAGTCAATCACTTTTGCTCCTTTCATGGGCTCAATGTTCTTAGTCATCATGGACATCCACTCAAAGTAGCTGGGCATGCATAGAGTTCATTCGTCAAACACTTCTCTTTCAATACACTGACTCCTGGAAGTGTGGGTCACAGATAATAGACCATCATTTTCTAGGAAATGCTCAAAATCCCTGCTAAAGTCAAATGGTAGAAATTGTTTAAGGACACTCCATACCATCCATCATCCAATGGTCTGGCAGAAACATCAGTCCAAACTTTGAAGGCGGGCTTAAAAAACGAGCCTACAGCTTCACTCAATACCAAACTGTCCTGGTTCCTATTTGATTAGAGGACCATCCCTTATGCAACTACAGGGATAGCTCCAGTAGAGTTGCTAATGGGGATTAGACTCAAACTTAATTGACATTTTTTAAAGAAGTAACGAGGAGGATTGATGAGGGCACAGCGGTAGATGTCATCTCGATGGACTTCAGTGTGGCGTTGAACAAGGTTCCGCATGGTAGACTGGTTAGCAAGGTTAGATCACATGGAATATGGTAAGAGACTAGCCACTTGGATACAGAACTAGCTCAAAAGGTAGGAGACAGAGGGTGGTGGTGGAGCGTTGCTTTTCATACTGGATGTCTGTGACCAGCTGTGTGCCAAAAGGATTGGTGCTGTGTCCACTGCTTTTTGTCATTTATATAAAATGATTTGGATGGGAATATCAGGAGGTATGGTTAGTACATTTGCAGATGACACCAAAATTGGTGGTGTAGTGGACAGCAAAGAAGGTTACCTCAGAGTACCATGGGACCTTGATCAGATGGGCCAGCAGGCCAAGGAGTGGCAGATGGAGTTTAATTTAGATAAATGTGAAGTACTACATTTTGGAAAGGCAAATCAGGGCAGGGCTTATACACTTACTGCTAAGGTCCTGGAGACTGTTGCTGAACAAAGAGACCCTGGAGTGCAGGTTCATAGTTCCTTGAAAGTAGAGTCGCAGGTAGACAGGGTAGTGAAGGCGGCGTTTGGTAAGCTTGCCTTTATTGGTCAGTGCATTGAGTACACAAGTTGGGAGATCATGTTGCAGCTGTACAGGACATTGGTTCAGCCACTTTTGGAATGCTGCATTCAGTTCTGGTCTCCCAGCTATAGGAAGGATGTTGTTAAACTTGAAAGGGTTCAGAAACTATTTACAACGATGTTGCCAGGGTTGGAGGGTTTCAGTTATAGGGACAGGCTGAATAGATGGGGCTTTTGTCCTTGGAGTGTTGGAGGCTGAGGGGTGACCTTATAGTAGTTTATAAAATCATGAGGGGCATAGATAGGGTGAATAGTCAATGTCTTTTCTCCAGGGTAGCGGAGTCCATAACAAGACAGCATAGGTTTAAGATGAGAGAGGAAAGATTGAAAAGGAACCCAAGGAGCAACTTTTTCACGCAGAGGGTGGTGCACGTTTGGAATGAGATGCCAGAGGAAGTGGTGGAGGCTGGTATAATTACTCTGCACCAGGTTAAATCTGACCTTCCCGAACGTGGTGGGGGAAGAGGGGTTGGGTGGTGGTTGGTTGTGGTGATGAAACAGCGTCATTAATGCCAATGCTAGGCAGAGGACACTGCTAAGTCAGAGAGACAGTTTACTTCAGCGGACCAAGTCCAGTGTAGGAAGCACAGGAATGGCCCTGCATGAGTCAGAGGCAGGGTCGACACATGCACAGGTCCAATGACATATGACGTAGGTGCAACAGTCCTGAACAAGCACGTGGCCTAAATGAAAGCTGCAAACTTGCGTGGCTCTTTGACAGGCTATCCAACTGTTCCCCAAACCATGGGTTCTCCCCCTCTATCAAGCATTGAAGATACCTCGGTATCTGAGATGGACATGGCAGACATCGCTGCCTCAATGCCTTTACCATTTGAAGAATACACTGAATTCCTACCCATCCCCGCCGCCGCCGCCCCCCAAGATGCTCCGGGCGCAACAGGTGAGCTACTGTGCGTTACAAACCACCCATATCTGAGGCAGAGTTGGAGGAACCTGACCCAGTGCTAAAACACCCCAGAAGAAGCCACAAAAAAAAAAAGTACTGGCCTATGTCCTTAGACTCGGAAGGGGAAAGATGTGTTGATTGTAGCAAGGTCAGCAAGTGGACCTCATAGAAGAAGTTCCCTGATTGGACCAGATTAACAGCCCCAATCAGGGAGCCCTGTCTGACAGATATAAACAGGAGTTTAAGACTGTTCACTTAGAGTTTCTTTACCATCTTATCCACTTGTGTTGGCACTTGTACGGAACTACTGGCTTGTGCCCCAAGATTCCTCTATATGTCATTGCTCCTAAAGATTATGCCATTTACTGTACACTTTCCTCTGGCATTTTGGGAGGCCAAATGCATCACTTCACACTTGCCTAGATTAAATTCAAATTGCCATTTCTCTACCCAACTTTCCAACCGATTTATATCCTGCTAATCTTCCTCATTATCCACACTTCACTAATTTTCATGTCATCTGCAACTTATGAATCAGACCACCGAAATTTTCATTCAAATTATTTATGTGTTACGATTAACAGGAGGTCCCAGCACTGATCTTGGCAGAACATCACAGAACTCCAGTCAGAAAAAATACTGCTCCACAACTACCCTCGGTCTTCTATCACCAAGCCAGTTTTGTATCCAACCTGCCATCTCACCATGTGACATACTATTCTGGACCAGCCAACCATGAGAGTCATAGTGTCCTACAGAACGGGAGACAGGCCCTTCAGCCCAAATGGGTCCATGCCAACCAAAATGTCCATCCACGCTAACCCCATTTCCCTGCACTTGGCCCACATCCTTCTATACCTTTCCTATCATGTATTTGTCCAAATGCCTTTTAAATGTTGTTAATGTACCTGCCCTAACCACTTCTACCGGCAGCTCATTCCATATGCATAACACCCTCTGTGTAAAAAAAGTTGACCCTCAAGTTCCCATGTATTAGAACATAGAACATAGAACATAGAACATTACAGCGCAGTACAAGCCCTTCGGCCCTCGATGTTGCGCCGACCTGTGAAACCAATCTGAAGCCCATCAAACCTAAACTATTCCATTATCATCCATATGTTTATCCAATGACCATTTAAATGCCCTTAAAGTTGGCGAGTCTACTATTTTTGCAGGCAGGGCATTCCACGCCCTTACTACTCTCCGAGTAAAGAACCTACCTCTGACATCTGTCTTATATCTATCACCCCTCAATTTAAAGCTATGTCCCCTCGTGCTAGCCATCACCATCCGAGGAAAAAGGCTCCCACTGTCCACCCTATCTAATCCTCTGATCATCTTGTATGTCTCTATCAAGTCACCTCTTAACCTTCTTCTCTCTAACGAAAACAGCCTCAAGACCCTCAGCCTTTCCTCATAAGACCTTCCCTCCATACCAGGCAACATCCTGGTAAATCTCCTCTGCATCCTTTCCAATGCTTCCACATCCAGAACTGTACGCAATACTCCAAGTGCGGCCGCACCAGAGTTTTGTACAGCTGCAACATGACCTCATGGCTCCGAAACTCAATCCCTCTACCAATAAAACCTAACATACTGTACGCCTTCTTAACAACGCTATCAACCTGGGTGGCAACTTTCAGTCATCTATGCACATGGACACCGAGATCTTTCTGCTCATCCACACTACCAAGAATCTTACCATTAGCCCAGTACTCTGTATTCCTGTTACTCCTTCCAAAGTGAATCACTTCACACTTTTCCGCATTAAACTCCATTTGCCACCTCTCAGCCCAGCTCTGCAGCTTATCTCTGTCCCTCTGTACCCTGCAACATCCTTCCGCACTATCCACAACTCCACCGACTTTGGTGTCATCCGCAAATTTACTAACCCATCCTTCTACGCCCTCATCCAGGTCATTTATAAAAATGACAAACAGCAGTGGCCCCAAAACAGATCCTTGAGGTACACCACTAGTAACTGAACTCCAGGATGAACATTTCCCATCAACCACCACCCTCTGTCTTCTTACAGCTAGCCAATTTCTGATCCAAACCGCTAAATCACCCTCAATCCCATGCCTCCGTATTTTCTGCAATAGCCTACCATGGGGAACCTTATCAAACGCTTTACTGAAATCCAAATACACCACATCAACCGCTTTACCCTCATCCACCTGTTTGTTCACCTTCTCGAAGAACTCAATAAGGTTTGTGAGGCACGACCTACCCTTCACAAAACCGTGTTGGCTATCCCTAATCAAATTATTCCTTTCTAGATGATTATAAATCCTATCTCTTATAATCCTTTCCAACACTTTACCCACAACCGAAGTAAGGCTCACTGGTCTATAATTACCAGGGTTGTCTCTACTCCCCTTCTTGAACAAGGGGACAACATTTGCTAGTCTCCAGTCTTCTGGCACTATTCCTGAAGACAATGACGACATAAAGATCAAAGCCAAAGGCTCTGCAATCTCCTCTCTCGGTTCCCAGAGAATCCTAGGATAAATCCCATCCGGCCCAGGGGACTTCTCTATTTTCACACCTTCCAGAATTGCTAACACCTCCTCCTTATGAACCTCAATCCCGTCTAGTCTAATAGCCTGTATCTCAGTATTCTCCTCGACAACATTGTCTTTTTCCTGTGTGAATACTGACGAAAAATATTCATTTAGCACCTCTCCTATCTCTTCGGACTCCACGCACAACTTCCCACTACTGTCCTTGACTGGCCCCAATCTTACTCTAGTCATTCTTTTATTCCTGACATACCTATAGAAAGCTTTAGGGTTTTCCTTGATCCTACCTGCTAAAGACTTCTCATGTCCCCTCCTGGCTCTTCTTAGCTCTCTCTTTAGGTCCTTCCTGGCTAACTTGTAACTCTCAAGCGCCCTCACTGAGCCTTCACACCTCATCTCTACATAAGCCTCCTTCTTCCTCTTGACAAGAGATTCAACTTCTTTAGTAAACCACGGTTCCCTCGCTCGACCACTTCCTCCCTGCCTGACAGGTACATACTTCTCAAGGACACGCAGTAGCTGTTCCTTGAACAAGCTCCACATTTCAATTGTGCCCAGCCCCTGCAGTTTCCTTCTCCATCCTATGCATCCTAAATCTTGCCTCATCGCCTCATAATTGCCTTTCCCCCAGCTATAACTCTTGCCCTGCGGTATATACCGATCCCTTTCTATCGCTAAAGTAAACGTAACCGAATTGTGGTCACTATCACCAAAGTGCTCTCCTACCTCCAAATCTAACACCTGGCCTGGTTCATTACCCAGTACCAAATCCAATGTGGCCTCGCCTCTTGTTGGCCTATCTACATACTGTGTCAGGAAACCCTCCTGCACACATTGGACAAAAAATGACCCATCTGAAGTACTCGAACTATAGCGTTTCCAGTCAATATTTGGAAAGTTAAAGTCCCCCATAACAACTACCCTGTTACTTTCGCTCCTATCCAGAATCATCTTTGCAATCTTTTCCTCTACATCTCTGGAACTTTTCGGAGGCCTATAGAAAACTCCCAACAGGGTGACCTCTCCTTTCCTGGTTCTAACCTCAGCCCATACTACCTCAGTAGACGAGTTGTCATCAAACGTCCTTTCTGCCACCGTAATACTGTCCTTGACTAACAATGCCACACCTCCCCCGATCTTACTGAAACATCTAAACCCCGGAACCTGCAACAACCATTCCTGTCCCTACTCTATCCATGTCTCCGAAATGGCCACAACATCGAAGTCCCAGGTACCAACCCATGCTGCAAGTTCACCCACCTTATTCCGGATGCTCCTGGCATTGAAGTAGACACACTTCAAACCACCTTCCTGCCTGCTGGTACACTCCTGTGATAGGGTTGAAACCTTATTTATGACCTCACTACTCTCAACCTCCTGTACACTGGAGCTACAATTCAGGTTCCCATCCCACTGTTGAATTAGTTTAAACCCTCCCGAAGAGCATTAGCAAATTTCTCCCCCAGGATATTGGTACCCCTCTGGTTCAGGTGTAGACCGTCCCGTTTGTAGAGGTCCCACCTACCCCAGAATGAGCCCCAATTATCCAGGTATCTGAATCCTTCCCTCCTGCACCATCCCTGTAGCCACGTGTTCAACTGCTCTCTCTCCCTATTCCTCGCCTCGCTAGCACGTGGCACGGGTAACAAACCAGAGATAACAACTCTGTTCTAGCTCTAAGCTTCCACCCTAGCTCCTTGAATTTCTGCCTCTTTTCCCTCATACCTTAAACTGATGCCCTCTAGTCCTCAATTCCTCAACCCTGGGAAAAAGAATGAGTGCATTCACCCTGTGCATGCCTCTCATGTTCTTAGACATTTCTACAAGATTCCCCGCACCCCCACCCCCCAGTCTCCTACACTCGAAAGAAAAAGGTCCAAACTTGTTCAACATCTCCCTATAACTCAGTCCCTTGAATCCTGGCAACATGATTGAAAATTTCTTCTACACTCTTTCCAGTTTAATAACATCCCTTCTATGGCAAGGTAGCTAAAACTGGACATAATACTCCAAGTGCGGCCTCACCAATGTCCTGTACAACTGCAACATAATTCTGCAACTTCTGTACTCAATGTCTTGACTGATGAAGACCAGTGTGCCAAACACCTTCTTCACTGGCCTGTTTATGACTCCACTTTCAGAGAACTGTGCGCCTGAACTCCAACGTCCCTCTGTTCCACTACACTCCTTAAGGCCCTACCATTCACCATGAAACTCCTACCTTGAATTGACATTCTAAAGTGCAACACCTCACACTTATCTATATTAAACTCCATTTGCCATTTCTTGACCCACTTCCCCAGCTGATCAAGATCCTGCTGCAATTTCTGATAACTTTCCTCACTGTCCATGATACCACCGATTTCAGTGTCATCCACAAACTTACTAATCATGCCTTGTACACTTGCATCCAAATCATTGATATAGACAACAAACAGCAATAGGCTCATCACCAACCCCTGAGGCACACCACTAGTTACGGGCTTCCAGTCTGACAAGCATCCTTCCACTATTACTCTGCTTCCTACCATCAAGCCAATTGTGTATCCAATATGCCGATTCTCCCTGGATTCCATGAAATCTAACCTTCCAGAGCAGCCTACCATGTGTGGAACCTTATCAAAGGCCTTAGTGAAATCCATGCAGACTACGTCTACCACCCTGCCCTCAAAGGACTGTAATAAATTTGTGAGGCATTATCTCCCGCACACGAAGCTACCCTGCTTACTTCTAACTTATTCCTGTCTTTCTAAATGCATGTATATCTTATCCCTCAGAATCTTCTCAAGTAACTTACCTACTCCAGATGTTAAGCTTACTGGTCTATAATTCAGAGACAGTGGGAACTGCCGATGCTGGAGAAGGTGTAGAGCTGGATGAACACAGCAGGCCAAGCAGCATCACAGGAGCAGGAAAGCTGACGTTTCCGGTCTAGACCCTTCTTCAGAAATGGGGGAGGGGAAGGGGATTCTGAAATAAATAGGGAGGGAGGGGGAGGCAGATAGAAGATGGATAAAGGAGAAGATAGGTGGAGAGGAGACAGACAGCTCAAAGGCGGGGATGGAGCCAGTAAAGGTGAGTGTAGGTGGGGAGTTAGGGAGGGGATAGGTCAGTCCAGGGAGGACGGACAGGTCAAGGGGGCGGGATAAGGCTGGTAGGTAGGAGATGGGGGTGGGGCTTGAGGTGGGAGGAGTGGATAGGTGGGAGGAAGGACATGTTAGGGAGGCGGGGACAAGCTGGGCTGGTTTTGGGATGCGGTCGGGGAGGGGAGATTTTGAAGCTTGTGAAGTCCACATTGATACCATTGGGCTGCAGGGTTCCTAAGCGAAATATGAGGTGCTGTTCCTGCAACCTTCGGGTGGCATTGTTGTGGCACTGCAGGAGGCCCAGGATGGACATGTTGTCCAAGGAGTGGGAGGGGGAGTTGAAATGGTTCACGACTGGGAGGTGCAGTCATTTGTCGCGAACTGAGCGTAGGTGTTCTGCAAAGCGGTCCCCAAGGCTCCGCTTAGTTTCCCCAATGTAGAGGAGGCCACAACGGGAACAATGGATGCAGTATACCGCATTAGCAGATGTGCAGGTCTATAATTCCTAGGTTTTTCTTTGCAGCCCTTCTTGAATAAGGGCACAACATTCGCTACCCTCCAGTCTTCTGGGCCCTCACCCGTGGCTAATGATGATGCAAATATATCAGCCAGGGTCCCTGCGATTTCTTCTCTAGCCTCTTGCAGTGTCCATGTCAAATGTTCTTGTAAAGTCCACGTAGACAAGATCTACTGCCCTACCCTCAAACCATCTTCATTTCGTCAAAAAAAAACTCAATCAAGTTTGAGACAAAACCTCCCAATGTAAAGCCATGCTGACTATCCCTAAAAGTCCTTTTTTCTCCAAATGAGAATAAATCCTATCCCTGAATAACCTTCTCCAATAACTTCCTGACCACTGATGTAATGTTCACTGGCCTATAATTTCCTGGATTATCCCTGTTGCCCTTCTTAAACAACGGAGCAACACTTGCCATTCACCAGTCTTCTGGGGCCTCATGTGGCTAAAGAGGAGTCAAAGATATCAGTCAAGGCCCCAGTAATCTCTTCCCTTACCTCCCTCAATATCCTGGGATAGATCCCATCAGGCCCTGGGGGATTTATCTACCTTAATGTTTTTCAAGACACTCAACACCTCCTCCTTCTTAATATCGACATACCCCAGAATTTCAACAGACAACTCCCCAATCTCACCATCATGTATGTCCTTCTCCTTGGCGAATACCAATGTGACGTACTCATTAAGGATTTCACCCACCTCCTCTGCCTTGTTGTGGACCTACCCTTTTCCCAGTTACTCTCTTGCTCCTAACGAACATATAAAATGCCTGGGTATTCTCCTTACTCCTATTTGCCAAGCATACTCCATGGCTCCTTCTAGTCTTCCTAATTTCTTGTTTAAATTATTTTCTGCTTCCTTCATATTCCTGGAGAGCCTTGCCAGCAGTGTGTACTGTAGCTAACCCACTGAAATATTGATCCAAGACAGGCGTTTCTATGGAGATATTTCACATTCAACAATAAAACAAACACAGTCAGTGACTTACCCAAATCGGACACAGAGGGCCAGGTGTGGGAACAGCATGACATCAGCCATGGTGAAGTTTTTCCCCGCTATATATGATTGGGGTCCCATCTGAAAACAAAACAGAGAGATTATATTTGTTCACTGACAAATCAAAAATATTAGCTCTCTCTGTCAGTCAGTTCCAATTCTAAGCGTAAGTTAAAGTGCAAGTTAAAAATGTGAAGTGATTCATTTGGAAGGGTGAATTTGAATGCAGAATACAGGGTTAATGCCAGGATTCTTGGCAGGATGGAGGAACAGAGGGATCTTGGGGTCCATGCCCATAGATCCCTCAAAATTGCTACCCATGTTGATAGGGTTGTAAAGAAGGCATATGGTGTGTTGGCTTTCATTGGCAGGGGAATTGAGTTTAAGAGCCACAAGATTATGCTACAGCTCTATAAAACCCTGGTTAGACCACACTTGGAATATTGTGTTCAGTTCTGGTTGCCTCATTATAGGAAGGATGTGGAAGCTTTAGAGAGTGTGCAGAAGAGATTCACCAGGATGCTGACTGGACTGGAGGGCAAGTCTTATGAGGAAAGGTTGAGGGAGCTGGGGCTTTTTTCATTGGAGCGAAGAAGGATGAGAGGTGAACAAGATGATGAGAGGCATAGATAGAGTGGGTAGCCAGAGACTTTTTCCAAGGGCGGAAATGACTATTACGAGGGGGCATAATTTTAAGGTGATTGGTGGAAGGTATAGGGGAGATGTCAGAGGTAGATTCTTTATACAGAGAGTGGTGGTTGCGTGGAATGTGCTGCCGGCGGTGGTAGTGGAGTCAGATACATTACAGACATTTAAGCGACTCTTTGATAGGCACATGGATGATAGTATAATGTAGGGTATGCAGCATAGTTTGATCTTCGTAGGATAATAGGTCGGCACAACAGCATGGGCCGAAGGGCCTGTACTGTGCTGTACTGTTCTATGTTCTAAACCCTGAGGATCTACTGCCATCAGTTTTGCCTGGAACTGCTTATAGAATGACCCCAGCAGAGGGGAATGGAATCAGATGGAACAGACAGTAACAGAAACCCAATTTGCCAACAATTAGATCAAAAGCAATTCCTATTCCCTCTGCAGTTGAATGCCAAGAGGAAACAGAAGGAGTGTCATCACAGTTTTACTCAATGCAGAAACTGATAAGCTCCCAGAAGATTCCATCCATAATTATATACACCCATCAGTAAAAAGAAAATGAAGGCAAGTTTAAATTTAAGCAAAACATTAAAGATGGTAACAATCTGCCATCATACACTAGATAGATTGCAGATTACTGAAGATGATGATTCATGCCCCAATTACTGTGCTGCCAAGGTTCAGCCTGCAAAACTACAACAGAACTTTGGATTCGTATACGGGAATACCACAGCACATGTAACTGAATGACATAAGAATTACTCTCATTAGTTAGGCCACATTTGGAATATTGCACATAGTTCTGGTCACCACACTACCAGAAGGACATGGATGCTTTGGAGGGGATGTAGAAAAGGTCTACCAGGATGTTGCCTGGTCAGGAGGGTTTTAGTTACGAGGAGAAGTTGGATTAACTCAGATTGATTGTTTTCATGGAAAGACAGAAGCTGAGGGGCAACTTGATAGAGGTCTACAAAATTATGAGAGCCATAGATAGAGTAGATGGTCAGAGGCTTTTGACCAGGTTGGAAAGGTCAACTACAACAGCACAGATTCAAGGTGAGAGGGGTTAAATTTAAGGAAGAAGTGCAGGTAAATCTTTTTCATAGAGAGGGTGTTGGATGCCTGGAATGCACTGCCAGTGGTGATGCAAGCAGGCACGTTAGCAGTGTTTAAGATGTATCTTGATAGACACATGAACACGAGGTGAACAGAGGAATGGAAACCACATTTGAGCAATAAGTAGCAGGTCTAAATAAGGATTAGAAATCGATGCAGGCATGGTGGGCCAAAGAGTCTGTTCCTGTGCTGCATTGTATTGTACTATATTATATTGTGCCAATCATATCCAAGGCATTGTTTTGAAGTCAGTCCAGGCCAATGGGATGAAAGTCTCTTGCCAACTGACTGCAGGAAACTTAGTCTTATAAGATTGGTCAGTTTCAAATCACATTCCTCTTGCTGTGTGAAACAGGATTGGTCAATCTCAGACCCATTGCTCCCATTGTGAGAAACTAGATTGGTCAGTCTCCATTTCTGACCTCTCACTGGGTGAAATGGGATTGGTCAGTCTAAGTCCCTTGGTGCCCAGTTTTGAGATGTGAGATCTGTTCTGAACCTATCCCATTCAGCAACACAGCACAATGGAGAGAGAGGGTCCTCATCTCCGGGCTGGGATGTTAATCACTCCTTTAGTGTCCAGAGGTGGCGAAGGTGATGGCTGAGGACAAGTAGCTCTCTGTGGCAAACTAGACATTCACATATTATCCAATTAACTGGCCTTCATCCATCTCATTCACTTCCTCCACTATCGATGCTCAGTACCAGCAGTCTGTACCATCTAGAAGATGCACTGCAGTGACTCACCAAGGCTCCTTTGACAGTACCTTCCAAACCAATGACCACTATCATCTAGAAGGACAAGGGCAATTGATACATGGGAATACCCACCCCATGAAAATTCCCTTCCCATTAACACATCATCCTGACTTGGAAATATATCACTGTTCCTTCAGTGTCGTTGGGTCAAAATCCTGGAAATTCCACCCAAATGACATTTTGGGTATTCCTAACTAAAAGACCACAGTGGTTCAAGGAGGAAGCTTCAGACCACCTTCTCAAGGGCAACTAGAAATGGACAATAAATGGTCTGCCAGAAGTACCCATAAGCAAATATAAAACAAATCTAGCTCAGCTAAAATTTTGCAATCTCAGTTTGGAAAACGTAAAATGAAGTGTTGTCTTATTTCATTCCGAAATGGCTAACTTTGATCTGAAAAATGGGCAGCATGGTGGCTCAGTGGTTAGCACAGCTGCCTCACAATGCCAGGGACCTGGATTCAATTCCACCCTCTGGCGACTGCCTGTGTGGAGTTTGCACATTCTCTGCGTGTCTGCATGGGTTTCCTCTGGGTGCTCCGGTTTCTTCCCACAATCCAACGATGTGCAGGTTAGGTGGATTGGCTATGCTAAATTGCCCATACTGTTCAGGGATATGTAGGTTAGGTGGATTTGCCATGGGAAATGTAGGGATAGGGTTGGGGGAAGGGAGGGGTGGAAAATGAGTTTTTGGGGGATGCTCTTCAGAGAGTTAGTGTGGACTTGTTGGGTTGAATGGCCTGTTTCCACTGTAGGAATTCTATATTTAAAAAAAAAATGCACCACCTCATTTTCAACTCCCTGAACACAGGATACTCTCTCTCCCACCTCCTTTTCTGATTTTAGGCCCTTCAGTTATTTCAGCCTTCTAAGGTGTCAATTATGGGGGATACGGGCCTTGTTTGTGCAGTCAGTGAATATCATTTAATTGAATCTGTGCTAAGTATCCTCCAAAGCTCATCTCTCCTCCCTAAGGTGCAGTGTGTCAAGCTGAATACAATGCTACAGGTCAGTTATAACCCCCACTCTATACTGACGCATCATTTGCTGCTCATTGTATCGCAGTTCTTTTTGAGATAAGGAACCTACCTTCCCCAGATATCCTTCCCAGAGGGTAAACTCGGATGTCAATGCAGCTTTATTTCTTGCCAGTGCACTTTCGTGTCGCTCTGGTTCTGGGACCCTCCAATTGTAGAACGCATAATCAGCTGCAGATACAATAACAATGAAATTAGAATGGGTTCTGCTCCCCAGTACATTGAGAAACCTGTTCCCCACTAGATACTGTCAAACTGTAACAGTTTCATTGTTATGTGTGTAAGTTACTCACTGCTTACTGTCAAATTAAAACATGTCCTGCAATAGGGACGAGGATAAACAACTCCGTTGCCTTTTCTAATAATCAACTCCCAACTGGGAAGGCCGTGTACACCCAAATACAATTTTCTGGACCAGAAGTGTTTGCTGAACATTGCTGAGAAAGGTTGTATGAGGGACTCCTGAGGCCTGATAGGCTGGAGCTAGGTCCAGCTTCAAGGAATTGATGGAGACAGGACTATGTCTCGTGAACCATTTCATAGATTCATAGCTTCATACAGTGCAGAACAGGCTTTCGGCCCATCGAGTCAGCCACGAAACTACCATGAAAGGCACACAATCCCAATTTCCTGCACTTGGCCCATCTTCCCTCCGAGTCCCTTTCCCCTTATCCTAAAACAATGCCCTCTCGTGACTGACCTCTCAACCAAAGGAAACAGCTGTTCTCTATTCACCCTGTGCATACCCCTCAATCTTGTATATCTCAATCGTGCCAACATCACCACCACCACCACATCCTCCCCCTCCTCCCCAGTCTTCTCCGCTCTAAAAGAAAACAATCCATGCCTATATAGTCTTTCCTTATAGCTCAATTTCTCCATCCCAGGCAACATTCTGGTAAACCTCCTCTCACCCCGTCTGGTGCTATCACATCCTTCCTGTAGTGAAGTGAACAGAATTGCACACAGTGCTCCAGCAATGCACCGTACAACTCCAACATTACGTCCTTGCTCTTATATGCTGTTTGGATCCTTACTTCATGGAATCTCTTCTTGTTCTCATTCTGAACAAAGTGTGTTGTGTGCAGTCACCATGCAAGTGGGTTTCTGAATACCCCTCCACTTCACTATGTTCATTATCCTCCCTTCCCCTTCTATCTTGTTCCACCACCTTTACCCTCCCTTGCCATCCAATGCTCCCCATCCCTACATGTTCCTCTGCCACCTTACCCTCCTTTCCTTCTGCTTGATCATCCTCTGCTTTTTGTACCCCACTTTCCCCAGTCCCCTTCACCTCCTTCCTGGCTCATTCTCTCCTTGTTTCCCCCTCACCTGCCTTTTCTCCATCACTCTTCGCTTCCTGCAACCCACACCTCATTACCCTCAACAATATCCAGCACCACCCCACCCTCCCAACACACATTCCTTCCACCTCATCACCCTTGTTAACAATATTCCAGATCCCACAACAACTCCACCACTGCCTCCAACCCCTGACCAGAACATGATCAAGTTGCCCAGGCTGAATGAACTGCAACAGTGACACAATGGCTCAGGATGAGGAACTTACCCATCTTCTGATGCAGAGTTAGAACCTCAAACATTCTCTGGTAGACCAGAGCCTGTTCTGCTGGTGCATCTGGGATCAGTTGGTTGCCTTGGGATTTGTACTGACTCTAAAGACGGAGAAGGAGAGAAATGAGAAAGAAAGGTCAGATAAATATGCAAGGCAATCCTGAGGAATATTTTGTTTAGAGCTATTTGAATACATTTGCTTTCCAATTCATGTATTTAGCTAGGACACAAACTCACAGACATCTGGATATTTCTGCACCAGGACCTGGTTTATCTGGCAGTGGTTAAATTGGCAGAGATAAAGTTGCCAACTCTACAAGATATGTTTCACGAGGTATCATTTATTGGTCTGATGACTTTAAGAACTGTTGAAATTCGTACAATTATATCTCACAGAATTAATAATTCCCTATATAAGCACAGGAATATTCCAGCCAGTTTTAATCAGGTTTCAAAACTAATTTCGATGTTGGTCTATGATTTGATGTAACATAAAAGAAGCAATCAATTTATGAGTTGCTTTGTGCCTAACTGGTGCTGGGTTAGTTAATACAGTGTTGGACTTCACCATTCCTGAGAATATTATTGGGGGAAGGGGAAATAAATACAATAAAACTACAACTAGAGAAAAAAGGACTAGGAAAATTAATTGGGCTAAAGGCCAATAAATTTCTTGGGCCTGATGCATTGCATCCGAGGATTTTAAAGGAAATAATTATGGAGATACAGAGTGTAATGGTGGCAATAGTGGTGGTAACCTTCCAAGACTCCTCAGATTTGGGAAAATTTCCAGAAGATTGGAAAAGTGTCAGTGTAACACATTTAATCTAAAAGGGAGGCAGACAAAAACAGATAACTATAACTTCACAGATAGTAGGAACTGCAGATGCTGGAGAATCTAAG
>NW_025968376.1:0-4908 GCF_021869965.1 Rhincodon typus | reverse complement strand
CCGCCCCGATGTGATGTTATTATTTGGTGGCCTATAGACTACGCCTATCAGTGACTTTTTCCTCTTAGAAATTTTAATTTCCACCCAAATGGATTCAACCTCATTCTCCATAGAACCTATATCATCTCTCAGTACCGCCCTGATGGCATCCTTGAATATCAGAGCTACACCACCTCCCTTACCTTCCTGTCTGTCCTTCCAAATAGTCTGGTACCCTTGGATATTTAACTCCCAGTCGTGACCATCCTGTAACCATGTCTCCGTAATGGCTACCAAATCATATTCATTCGTGATGATTTGTGCCGTTAACTCATCAACCTTGTTACTAATGCTACGAGCATTCAGGTAAAGTGCCTTTCTGCTAGCTTTCTTACCCTCATGATTTCCAACATCTCGAATAATATCTCCTGAGTTATCCTTCCTTTTTGCTTCTTTCATAGTCTGCCTTGAACTTAAACCCTCCTGCACACATGCTAACCTGCTGCTTACCTTTTTATTTACCATCATATTCCCTGTCATTTTCCCTTTCCCTTCCCCCCAACTCACTTCACATCAGCTCTGATGAAGAGTCACCTCGACTCGAAACATTAGCTTGCTGTCTCTCCATAGATGCTGCCTGACCCACTGTGATCTTCAGCATCTATTGTTTTCAGAAAAGATAACTATAGCTCAGTTAGGTTAACATTTGTCAGAGTCTATTATAAAAGGATACACTAACATTTAGAAATATGTAATATGACCAGTGTCAGCATGACGTCATGAAGGAGAAAACATGCCTAACAAATTTATTGGAATTATTGGAGGAGGTAACAATCCGGGAATAAGAGAAAACAACAAAAGGGAACCAGTAGACATTATATTTGGATTTCCAAAAGGCATTCCGTAAAGGTATTGCGCATAAGGTTACTTACTAAGTTAGAACCCATGGTGTTTCTTTATTCATTCACGGAATGAGGGCGTTGCAAGCAGCATTTATTGCCCATTTCTTATTGCCCATTTCTTATTGCCCATTTCTTATTGCCCAGAGGCAGTTTTATAGTCAACCACATTTATGTGGGTCTGGAGTCACATGTACGCCAGACCAGGTAAGGATGGCAGTTTCCTTCCCTAAAAGGACATTAATGAACCAGATGGGTTTTTCCTGACAATCAACGATGGATTCACGGTCATCATTAGATTCTTAATTCCAGATATTTATTGATTTCAAATTCCACCATCTGCCACAGCAGGATTTGAACCCAGGTCCTCAGAACATTATCTGGGACTCTGGATTAACAGTCCAGCGATAATACCACTAGGCCATTGCCTCCCCTAGGGTAGGGGGTAATAGATTAGTATGGATAGAGGATTAGCCAACTAACTGAAGGCACAGATTTGGGATAAAGTGGGCAGATTTAGGATGGCAACCTGTAATTAATGGGGTCACAGGAATAAGCTGGGGACAAAATTGTTTACAAAATGCTAATGATTTGGATAAGGGAAGCAAATGAACAGTTGTCAAGTTTACAGGTGGCACAAAACAATAGGTAGGAAAGCAAGTGGTTAGTACACCACAAGTAGCATATAGAGGGATATAGACAACTAAAGTGAGTGGGCAGGTGCTTGGCAGATGAAACACAGTGAGGGAAAATGTGAGGTTATGCATTTTGGCAGGAAGAATTACAAAAAAGCCGATTTATTATTTTAAATGAAGGCAGACAGTAGGAAGCTTCCGCACAAAAAGGATTTAGAGGTCCTCATGAATGAATCATAAAAAAACCAGCATCCAAGTTCAGTGGATGAACAGCAGTCAATGGGGAAGGCAAGTGGAATTTTGGCCTTTAATGTAGAGGAAATGGAATACAAAAAATAGATCTTGCTCAAACTATACTAGTCAGACTAAATCTGGAATACTGTGAAGAATGTTTGGTCCCCATATCTAGGTAAAGACATGCTGGCTTAAGAGGCATTCCAGAGAAGGTTCAGTAGGCCGATATCAGGCATGGAAGGATTTTCTTACAATGGAGAGATTAAGTTGGGTTTGTGTTCATTGGAGGGCAGAAGATTGAGAGGCAAACTTATTGAAAGATGAAATATTCTTAGGTGGTTTTGACAGGGTAGATGCAGAGAGGCTGTTTCCTTTTTGAAAGGGTCTAGGACCAGTGAACATAATCTCCAAGCAAGCCCATTTAAGACACAGATGAAGAAGAATTTCTTCCAGAGGGCAGTGAATCAGTGGAATTCTTCACCACTGAGGGATGTTGAGGCTAGGCCATTAAGTATATTTGAGGCTGAGACAGACACTTTTAAACAATAGGAAAAAGGCAGAAGAGTGGAGGTGAGGATTATCAGGTCAGCCATAATCTCACTGAATGGAAAAAAAAACAGATTTCATGGACCAAGTAGCTTAGTTCTGCTTTACTGAGGTTGACAAATATCTGAACCTGATTTTGATACAAAGACTGATAAAGATATTAGACTCCAAATTCAGACTCCTACCTGTATCTTCATACAGGCCTTTAATTTGGACCTGCTGTCCAACATAAACACTCTCCATGGTAGGTCACTCATCCGCAGAAGCTTGTGCTGGCACCATAGTACAAAACTCATTCCCATTGAGCTACTAGTGCAGTTCAACAGCAGAAAACATCAGAAATAGTCAGTAGGTCAGAACGTGCTCTCAGGAAGAGAAAGAGAAAGACAGGAACACTGTTCAAGTTTCAGGTCATCAGGACGAACAAAATTTAGAAAGTGAACCAGTTTAAACCATGTACCGAGACAGGGAAGAGAGAATGAAATACAAGGGAAGCTCAGTGATAGGTAGAAGGCTGGAAGGACTAAATAATAAAAAGGAAACATAGAAATGATGCAGAGGTGCCAGTGTTGGACTGGGGTGGACAAGGTCAGAAGTCACACCAGGTTACAGTCCAACAGGTTTATTTGAAAACACAAGCTTTTTGGAGGGTAGCCCCTTTATCAGATGAAGAGAGAAAAAAGTACCCAACACAGAATGTAACTGATGAGGATGTATTCAATAAACCTAAGATGCTGTTAAATCTTTAATCAGTTAGAAGGTTTTAATTGATTAACATGTATATGTAAATCTCAGACTTCCTTTGAACTCACTGTCCTGAGAGGACTAAAAAGGTTTTATCAGGGTAAAGAAGAGGTGACATATTAGGTCAGATAATGCATGTTAGGTGTGAGGCCTTGTTTAGAATTGGTTTGTGTTCTGATTTGGAGTCAGACTGGTTTTATTTCTAAAGTAGGAATTTTTAAAATGCCACATTGACTGTTTATAAATTGTGTGCTTTTTGAACAAAATATTAAAAAAATGCAAATATAAATTCACCCCACAGATTTATATGCATGTGTGTGCGTGTGTGTTTGGGGGGAGTGGGGAAGAGAGCGAGAGCATGTGACCTAAGATGTCATCTCTTCTTTACACTGATAAAACCTTCAGTTCTCTCAGGGCAGTGACTTGAAAGGAGTTTGGGGATTTAAGTGTACATATTAAATAGATTAAAACATTCTAACTGGTTAAAGATTTAACAGCATCTTAGGTTGTTGAATACATCCTCACAAGTTGTGTGACCCTTTAACTTAGAAATTCTGTGTTCTGTGTGCTTCTCACTTCACCTGACGAAGGGGCTACACTCCGAAAGCTTTTGTTTTCAAATAAACCTGTTGGACTTTAACCTGGATTAGAAACATGTTTGATATTTCTATGAATGATAGCACCAGGCAAAAGACAGACAAGATGAGGGTGGAAGAGGAGTAAATGGGAAAACAGAATAATTGTCAGGTGCTGCAATGCCAGCTACTACAAGGGAGAGGCTGAACACTAAACTCCCTGACACCTCCTCCTAATCCTCTCGGGGCATGGCCAAGGATCAAGCCATTGTTTCTAGTCCCAGAGGATCATACAGCTACTGTCTCATTAGAAAGAGATGAGCCGATGGTGGATGAACCGAAGGGTCACCACGTCTCAGGTGAGAGTTGAGACTGAGAAGTTGAAAGTCCTTCATGGTGACCTCAGTCAGGATGTGAACTGAACTCACTCTTTGGTGTCAATCTGTATTACAAACCAGCCATCCAGCTGATTGAGCTAACCCGACCCCATGTTGTTTCTAACGAACTGTCAGTGCTCTCATCTCCCGTGGTCATCTGCCTCCAACACAATAGACCCTAATTTCACTTCAACCTTCTTCCCAAGGTCATAAACAGGACTGGTGTGGCACTCCCATACTTTCAATCTGTTTTCTGTAGTGACACAATTCTTTTTCTACCTCAACTCCCACCTCACTTCCTGTCCAGACTCATCCTGCCAATATCCCAGGATCTTCCAAAATATTCCAGCACGTTTTCTTTGTTTCCATGTCACTGACACCCCCACTCCCTCACCTGTATCCCCTGTCCACTGGAATCCCCACTCCCTCACCTGTGTCCCCAGTCCACTGACTGTATCAGTGCCACTTCTCACAGTGAACTGGAAAATTTCACCAACTTTGATTCCAGTTTCAGAAAGAGAAGCAAAGCATGAAAACTGGAAAGTGACGCACTGTTATTCTATTAGGAATTCAATAGCAGGGCCAGCAGTATGTTATAGAAACAAGGAACTGCAAATGCTGGAAATCTGAAACAAAAACAGAAACAGAAATTGCTGAAGAAACTCAGCAGGTCTGGCAGCATTTGAAACGAGAAAGCAGAGTTAACTGTTCGAGTCCGGTGATACTTTCTCTGCACAGACGCTGCCAAACCTGCTGAATTTCTCCAGCAATTTCTGTGTTTGCTTTGGCCCAGCAGTGTGTCAATCCCAAACATGCTATTTTTCCTGAGATTGTAGGAACTGCAGATGCTGGAGAATCTGAGATAAAAAGGTGTAGAGCTGGATGAACACAGCAGGCCAAGCAGCATCAGAGGAGCAGG
>NW_025968375.1:0-25000 GCF_021869965.1 Rhincodon typus | reverse complement strand
TACACATATCAGGAACAACAAATACTGTAGCAAAGCCTACTGTGTAAATAAATACCCCTAACCCCTCACGATACTACTGCAGTGTATATTCCACTTCCAAGGAACTCATGTTAATTTACACCATATCCCTTCACAATAACGCTGTATGACATACGTCATAGCTCTGCACAATAACATGTATATATCCAGCACCTATCCTCAGAATATTGTCTCATAGACCATATTTATTATAGTAGTGTGCTCTGGTGTATCTTGCACTTCTCTCAGTAAAAGACACAAATATACCCCATGACTACCTTGCAAAAGATCCATGAGATACACCACATGCTTGCTGATATACCTGCTTCCTGCCACCCCACCCCTCCTTATTTTCATTAATACCTGCTGATATAGCCCAGTTTTAACTTGGTAACTTGGGTAATGTACTCCACACTAGTCTCTGTAAAGCTTCCTGATATAACCTACATGTCCCTCAATAACACTGTCATAGCGCATAGCTGCTCAGTAACACACTGTTACATCCCAGGCCCTCTCACATTAAG
The DNA here is from genome assembly GCF_021869965.1 of Rhincodon typus. Lineage (NCBI taxonomy): Eukaryota > Metazoa > Chordata > Chondrichthyes > Orectolobiformes > Rhincodontidae > Rhincodon > Rhincodon typus. The sequence goes on along the minus strand of NW_025968375.1, from coordinate 24,458 downwards.
ACTGTTACTTCTCACTCTTCCCAACGTACTCACATTACACTCTTGCGCCAATTTCATTTCATCTAAAGTCCAGCACTGTTTTGAGTGGGGAGAACGCGACCGCAAAGCCCAGAATCTGTCAGTCTTGTGCTAATGTGCTTTCAGAAAACAAACAACTCTCAAGTCATGAGGAAACAGAGCCTGTGAGAAGTGAAGATGAAAGTAAACTGCAGAAAGGTAACCTGCTGCATCATCAGGATGGAATGGACAGCTTAGAGATGCATGAACTCAACTCCAGAAAACCTCAGGAGAAAGGCAAGAAGAACTCAGGATCCAGGTGAAGAGTTTGTCCTGGTAAACTTGAGTCATTAATGGATTGAATAATGTCCTGCAGTAGGGGATGGATAAAACTATTTGTTAACTTCAAAAACTTTGTTGGGTGTTCTGTTTTTGCTTAATTCTTGACAATACTTTTCATGATGCATAAGATCATTGCCACAGAAGCGGTCCATTGTATCTACACAGGCTGTTTGAAAAAGATATTCAAGTTGTTCTATTTCCCTATTGTTTCCCTATATTCTTGCATTTTTGTGTTTGCGTTTTAAGCAAATTTTTTTGTAAGTTATAATTTCAGTGTAAAAAATGAATGGTGCGAAGTGAAGTATCAGTAGAATGATAAACATATACAGCAATGGAAGAGGGGATGAAGGAGGTTCTGTGAATTTTGGACTAAATACAGACAGTCACTGAGGGACAGTGGCAAAGGTGAGATTAGGAGTGAGTATTGGGTTTGCTCAACTTGATAAGGATGTTGAACGTAGAGTTTTAATTGACTGAATTTGGAAGGTCAATGTGAGAGTGTTCAGAAGTTGACGAGTGAAGTGAGCACAGTTTCAAGAAGAGAAGCAAAATGAAAACGAGTGAGATTAATTCACAGTGGCTGATGAAAGTTTTTTTTTTATACTCTACTCCTCTTGGTGTCAATCAAAGAAACCAAACAGGCCCGGGAAGCTACGTAAAAGTGTTCTGAGATTAGCATCACTGATCATTCTTTAGTTCAGAGGTGTTAGACTGCCTATGATGAAGAGGAAACATCTAGTTTATCAATAAATGTTTTAATATTTCTTTTGTTGCTGTTTAAATCACAGCTCAGTTATTCCAGCAATTGCCTTGTCAGCAATGGGAGATGGGACAGTGCAAACAGAGACTGAGGATCCGCAGGGTGAGTAAAGGAAGCAGCTTTTAGAAACAATGGTCACACCTTTGAAATTAATTGGCTGCTGCAAAGCTTCAGTTGACACCATCTCTCCCTGAATTTGTTTATCATGTAAGCAGAGCATTTGCAATAGATACTCCATCATTTACCCAGTCTTTCTTTAATCTTGATTGTGTGTAATGTGGGTATTGACTTTCTGAACCTAAAAAGAAAACTGTTGCAAATGCTAGAAATTGACTCAGTTGTGGGACAACATGACCTATGAAGTCATCTTTCAATCTTACAGCTTGTGAACAGAAGTAGGCCATTTGGCACACATCGGCCATTTGGCTCCTCCAGCCTGCTTTGCCATTCAATAAGATCATTGTTGATCTCTTGGTGTTTCAAATTTCATATTCCCACATACTCCCAATAATTTTTGGTTTCATTGCCTAACAAGAATCTATCTACCTTCCCTTGGAAATTTTCAATGACCCCACCTCCTCCTGAGACAATGTTCCAATATTGCATAACCCTGCAGGAGAAAAAGGTGTCATCTCTGTCCTAAAAAAGTGACCCATAATTTAAAACAGTGCCCCCTAATCCTGGTCTCACTTACAAGAGGAAACATCCTTTCCACATCCACTTTGTCAAGACTCCTTTGAAACTTGATAAAGTCACCCATCATGCTTCTGAACCATAGTTGAAACAAATTCAATTTGTCCAACTTATCCCGAGGAGACAACCTGATGGTTCCAGGTATCAATCTAGCAAACCTTTTCGGAAGTGTCTGCAATATATTTACGTCACATTTTCCAACATTATACTCCATCTGACAGACTTTTTTGTCCAATCACTCAACCTATCACTATCTGTTACAAACAGCATAGGGATTCTTTACAACATGTTTTCTGACCTATCTTTTATCATCTGCAAATTTTGTTACCTTGCCTTCCTTCCTTCAGGTAAGTCATTGATATAAATTGTAAAAAGTTGAGGCCCTAGAAGACTACTGTGGAACTCCACTCATTACATCTTGCCCATCAGATGAGGACCTGATTATGTATACACTCTATTTTCCGAGAGCCAGGCAATCATCTGTCCAAAATCAAACACAAACTTCTATATCTACCCCCAAGCATCTTTGAATAAACTAGTATAATATATACATAAACTATACATTCATTTTGGTAAAAAGCAATTGCTTTCATGTGCAACCCACTTTATGGCACTTGCTGAAATGCCTTATTTTTTATTCATTCACAAGGCAAGGGCATCGCTAGCTAGGCAGTATTTATTGCCCAGAGGGCATTTAAGAGTCAGCCACATTGTTGTGGGTCTGGAGTCACATGTAGGCCAGACCAGGTAAGGATGGCAGTTTGCTTCCCAAAAGGACATCAGTGAACCAGATGGGTTTTTCCTGACAATCAATTCACAGTCATCATTAGACCTTTAATTCCAGATTTTTTAAAAATTCAAATTCCACCATCTATCGTGGTGGGATTCAAACCCGGGTCCCAGAACATTAGCTGGGTTTCTGGATTGACAATCCAATGATAATACCACTAGGCCATTGCCTCCTAACAATCTCTCAAAGCTTGCACATCCACCATGCAACCCATTAATTTTATGGAACTCCTCACACCTCTGTCAGTCATATCAATATAGCTTTGACCTCTCTATAATCATTTGGAATTGCTCACACACTGTGCACATTCCATTTCAGCCAGGTAACAGCACACTGAGTGGGAAAGAGAGTTTGCCTTGTAACTTTTGTGCTAGCATATTTTTCAGTGGCTGAGCAAACCTACTTCAGTAAAGGAACAGTCCCATTGAGAAGTGAAGGAGAAAGTAAACTGCAGAAAAGTGACCAGCTGCATGATCAGGAAGGAACTAAAAGTCCAGAGCTACATGAACTGAATTCCAGGAAACCTCAGGAAAAAGCCAGGAAGGACTCCGGACCCAGGTGAGAAGCTGTTCTGGAAAATATGATCAGTTGTGTTTCGATGAATTCTGTGTTGAAGTAACAGATCCGTTATTTATTAACTTGCAAACACATGTGATATAGCCCTTTTTTGACACCATTTTAGTTGACAGTTGCTTTCACAATATGAATGAATTGTCTTATAAAGATAGAAGCTGCTTGTCCCATTCTGTCTGTGCTGACTTTGTGAAAGTGCTGACCAATTCATGCTTTCCTGACAGCTTTAGTGTTTCAAGTGTCTATCCCACTCTGTTTTAGAAGTTCTTCAGATGGTATGATTTAAAAGAGCAATGGATGTGTGCAGCTCTGTCAGGGGTGGGGGCATGACATGTAAAGACGGCTTGAAATTTGGTTTCCAGGCTGTTCAGCCATTGGTAGTTGTTTCTCAACCTTCTGTGGAGGAAAGTACATCATTTTCACTACCTACATTCCTTCTGCACGGCCATCACTGTCTGCTATTAGCCTTGTAGAATTGGTGAAGAAGAGGCAGTGGTTGAGAGCCTGGATGTACAAGTGTAATAATCAGTAAGGCTTTGCTTCAAGGAAAAGCTGAGATCTGAAAAGTGATGGACAAACTCTACAGGTTTGACAGCATCTGAGTGAGAAACTGAATTGACATTTCTAAACATTGTTTCTATCTCCACAGATTTTGCCAGAATGATGAGTTTCTCCAACACTTCACTTTTATTTCAGTGTATCCTTCAATTACTTTCCTAATGATGTGTATGATAAGAATTTGGTTAGTTGCCTCCACACTGATTAACGTCCAGTTATATATTAGAAAAGTCGAAGCTGTTGTTTTGGACACAATTTAACTTCATTTCTAGCCACCAATTCCATTATGCCTGAACCTGGTAACAATCTCAGATTATGTCTTCATGATTGTACCATTATTAAAACTGCATATTTCCACCTCCAATGACATTGCTCTGACTTCATTTTTGTCTCAATTCATCTGCTATGGAAACTCTTATTCATGCTTTTGATGTCTAGACTCGATTTATTCCAATGCATTCTTGGCTGGTCTTACAATTCTACCTTCTGTAACTTTGATGCCATCCAAAATTCTGCTGCATTTATTTTAACTAGATAAGTTAGCAAGACTTGTTCCTTATCATCTCTATCCTCACTGAGCTACTTTAACTCTCAGTCAAGCAGACTCTTGATTTTAAAATTCTCATTTTCGTGTTCAGATTTATCCTCACCCTACCCTTCCTACATCTATAAAAACCTCCAACCTCATGATTCTACGATTTATCTTCTCCGAATCTGGGCTCTTGTAATTCTGGCTTGTGAAGCTGTGCCTTCAGTTGCCTAGACTCCAAGATCTAGAATTCCCTCCTTACGTTTCTTGATGTCTCTCAATTGCTTTCTTCCTTCAAGACTTCCTTAAAACCTGCCTCTTTACTAAGCTTTTGATCATTTCACCTAATATCTCTTTATGTGGCTGTGTGTTTTGTTTTGTTTTGCAGTGCTCCTGTGAAGTGCTTTTGGGTGCTTTATTATGTTAAAGGTGCAAAATAACTCAAAGTTGTTGTTGCTTTTTGAAACAGTGGCTCAGCATGTAGCATCACAACTTGTAGACCGACATGAAAGCTGGCATTGTCAATCCAGAGTCTTTTTCAGCTTTTACCAACTTGGCACTATTTGAAATCCACTTTTGTCACTTTTTCATAATTTCCTGTTTGTAGCCACTCATATTCACAAATACTCAATATTATCTATGATGGCACTCTTCCTCCTCAGTTGTGTTTCCCTGGTACTAGTGAACTGTGGACAATCATTTCCTTTGGAGGGAAGTAGAGGAATTTTGGATTTTTGAATGACATGGAATTTCTGTCATATGAGCACTTGCATACCATAAAGATGAATGATTGAAAAGAAGAATCATTCTATTTAGTGTCATTAACGGTGAGATGAACCTCTTGAAGCAGGCAATGTTACTTACTAGAGTGGTATTGACTGTTAGTAGTACATTGAGTAGGAGTTTCCCTGACCTTGAGGTACTACCAGAGAATTGGTATGATTTGGTTGTGAGGCCTTCAAGAGCTGTTTTGAGTGGTAGAGAATGTGGATTGGAAAGAATGAATTGGCTTAGTTCCTTTTTGAATAGTGTGGCAGGTGTTTAGGTGGGAGAGATTTCATTAAAAGCTCCTGCCATCCCCAGACATGTTGAATAAATCTAAGAACTCCTGTCTTCAATGCCTGGGTCTATCCAGTCTAGCCCTCAACGCAGCCCAGCAACACTCCCCTAATGCATCATGAATTTGGAAAGCTGATGCTGCTGCTAATTCATTCCCTCCCCCACAGGTGCAGCTCCTTCGAATACCTTGCATACTTCATTTCTGAAATGTCCTCATTCCCAACCCCCTTCAACTGCTGGCTTCTTTATAGAGGCTATAGCTAAACTGAACCTCCTTTACTGCTCCAAACTAGACCTTCCTTTTTAATGAAAGCGGTAGGAGGAGAGGTCATTGAGTGAACAGCAGTATCATATGAATACGTGACTTTGAGAGAAAAACCTCTACCATTCCATCTGCTCGGGGAACCTGCTAAATGTTATATTCATCTTTTGCTTTCATAACTTGGTTGATTAGAACATAATATGGGAAATTGAGAGGATATGCACTTTGATAGGAAGAATAGAGGAGCGAAATATTATTTAAGTACAAAAAGCTGCAGAAAGCTACACCATGAAGGAATTTAAGAGTCACTGTTGTAAATTACAAAAAAACTAGCATACAGGTTCAGCAGGTAATAGGGAAGACAGATGAATGTGGGCCTTCATTTCAAATGGAATTGAATGTATAACAAGGTAAGAAATAGGGAGAGAGTGCAGCTAAACACATGGCTACAGGACTGTTGTAGGAGGGAGGGCTTCCATTATGTGGATAATTGGAGCACATTCTGGGGAAGGTGGGACCTGTACAGTAAGGATGGGTTGCACCTGAAACGGAAGGGCACAAACATCTTGGGAGGGAGGTTTGCTTGAGCTATACGGGATGGTTTAAACTAGATTGGCAGGGGGTGGGGAACCGGATTTGTAATTCAGAGGATGAGGTATTCAGCCTTCCAACAGACACAACAGAGAGTGAGGTTGTTAATAAACAAATGCGGTCGATGGAGGTAATTGTGAACACAGAGACGGTTTGAAGTGTGTATACTTCAATGCTAGAAGTATCAGAAATAAGGCGGATGAACTTAGAGCATGGGTCAGTAAATGGAACTACGATGTTGCGGCCATTACAGAAACTTGGGTAACTCAGGGACAGGAATGGTTGTTGGAAGTTCCGGGATTTAGATGCTTTGGAAGAAATAGGGAGAGTGGTAAAAGAGGCGGGGGAGTGGCATTGCTAGTCAGGACTAGCATAGCAGTAACTGAAAGGCCGTTCGAGAATGATATGTCTACAGAGTCAGCTTGGGTTGAGGTCAGGAACAAAAAAGGAGCAGTCACTTTGTTGGGGGTTTTTTATAGGCCCCCTAATAGTTGCAGAGAAGTGGAGGAGCGGATTGGGAGGCAGATACTGGAAAGGTGCAGAAGTCACAGGGTTGTAGTCATGGGTGACTTCAACTTTCCAAATATTAATTGGAAACATTTTAGTTGTAATAGTTTAGATGGAACGGATTTTGTCCAGTGTGTTCAGGAAGGATTCCTGACACAGTATGTAGATAGACCAACACGAAGTGAGGCCACTTTGGATTTGGTGCTTGGCAATGAACCGGTCCAAGTGTTAGACCTATCAGTAGGAGAGCATTTTGATGGTAGCGATCATAACTCTGTTACTTTTACAATAGCCATGGAAAAGGATAGGTACATAGAGCAGGGTAATTATAACTTATAATTGGGGGAAGGGTAATTGTAATTCTGTTAGGCAAGAACTGGGTAACATAAAATGGGAACAGATGCTTTCAGGGAAGAGCACTATGGAAATGTGGAGATTGGTGAAGGAATGCATACTGCGTGTGCTCGATATGTTTGTCCCTAGCAGGCAGGGAAGATGCGGTCAAGTGAGGGAGCCTTGGTTCTCAAGAGAGGTCGAATGACTAGTTAAGAGGAAGAAGGAAGCTGATATAAGGTTCAGGAAACAAGGATCGGAAAAGGTTCTAGAGGCTTACAAGTTAGCCAGAAAGGAGCTGAAGAAAGTGCTTAGGAGAGCTATAAGGGGGCATGAGAAAACCTTGGCAGATAGGATCAAGGAAAACTCCAAGGCTTTTTACACGTACGTGAGGAATAAGAGAATGACCAGAGAAAGGATAGGGATGATCAAGGATTGTAAAGGGAATTTGTGCATGGACCCTAAAGAGATAGGAGAGGTCCTTAATGAATACTTTTCTTCGGTATTCACAACTGAGAGGGACCTAGTTGTAGGGGAGGACAGTGTGAAACAGGCTGGTATGCTAGAGGGGATCAGTGTTAGTAAGGAAGATGTACTAGGAATTTTGAGGAAGTTGAAGGTAGATAAGTCCCCCGGGCCTGATGGGATTTATCCAAGGATTCTATGGGAAGCGAGGGAAGAGATTGCAGGGCCTTTGGCAATTATCTTTTCGTCCTCACTGTCCACGGGTATAGTGTCGGAAGATTGGAGAGTGGCAAACATCATTCCCTTGTTCAAAAAAGAGGATAGGGATAACCCCGGAAATTACAGGCCAGTTAGTCTTACTTCAGTGGTGGGCAAATTATTGGAAAGGGCTCTGAGAGATAAGATTTATGATCACTTGGATAGGCACACTTTGATTCGTGATAGTCAGCATGGATTTGTGAGGGGCAGATCATGCCTCACAAACGTTATTGAATTCTTTGAAGAGGTGACCAAACACGTGGATGAAGGTAGAGCAATGGATGTGGTATACATGGATTTAAGTAATACGTTTGTTAAGGTTCCCCATGGTAGGCTCATGCAGAAAGTAAGGAGGCATGGGATAGGGGGAAATGTGGCAGATTGGATTCAGAATTAGCTGACCCTTAGAAGACAAAGGGTGGTAGTGGACAGAAAATATTCAACATGGTGCTCAGTTACGAGTGGTGTACCACAGGGATCAGTTCTGGGTCCTCTTCTATTTGTGATTTTTGTAAATGATTTGGATGTAGGAGTGGAAGGGTGGATTAGTAAGTTCGCGGAAGATACGAAGGTGGGTCGAGTTGTGGATAGTGCGGAGGGCTATTCTAGGTTACAAAGGGATATTGATAGGATGCAGAGCTGGGCTGAGAAGTGGCAGATGGAGTTTAACCCTGAAAAGTGTGAGGTGATTCATTTTGGAAAGACAAACTTGAAAGCAGAATATAGGGTCAACAGAAAGATTCTTGGCAGTGTGGAGGAGCAGAGGGATCTTGGGGTTCATGTCCACAGTTCCCTGAAAGCTGCCACCCAGGTGGATAGAGTTGTTAAGAAGGTGTATGGTGTGTTAGCTTTCATTAATAGAGGGATTGAGTTCAAGAGCTGTAAAGTTATGCTCCAGCTGTACAAAATCCTGGTTCAGCCACATCTGGAGTTTTGTGTCCAGTTCTGGGTCGCCTCATTTACAGGAAAGACGTGGAAGCGTTGGAAAAGGTGCAGAGGAAATTGACCAGGATGTTGCCTGGAATGGAGGGAAGGTCTTACAAGGAAAGGTTGAGAGAGCTGGGGCTTTTCTCTTTAGAACGATGAAGGATGAGAGGTAACTTGATAGACGTGTACAAAATGATCAGAGGTATAGATAGAGTGGACAGCCAGAGACTTTTTCCTAGGGTGGAGGTAGCTCTTATGAGGGGACATAGTTTTAAAGTTGAGTGGAGGTAGATACAGGAGAGATGTCAGAGGTAGGTTCTTTACTCAGAGATTGGTAGGGGCGTGGAATGCATTGCCAGAGGGGGTAGTGGAGTCGACCTCATTAGGGGGCATTTAATCGGCTATTGGATAGGCATGTGGATGATAGTATAAGGTAGGGGTGGAGGTTAGATCGACGTTAGGTTTAGGGTAAAAGTTCAGCACAACATCGTGGGCCGAAGAACTTGTACTGTGCTGTACTGTTCTATGTTCTATGTAAAAATTGGGAGGTCTTGCTAATACCATATAAGTTCACTTTGGTCCCCTTATCTAAGGAGAGATGTACTGGCTTTGGAGGCAGTTCAGAGTTTACTAGTTTGATCTTGGGTATGGAGGGATTGTCTTATGAGTCGAAGGTTGAGTAGTTTGGGCTTGTACTCATTGGAATTTAGAAGTTTTATGAGACTTGAGAGAGTAGATGTAGAGAGATTGTTTCCCCTGTGGGAGTGTGCAGGACCAGAGGACATAATCTCAGTATAAGGAGACATTGAGAATAGAAATGAGGAAAGATTTCTTCTCCCCAAAGATAGTGAATCTGTGGAATACTTTACTGCAGAGGGCCGTTGAGGTTATGATGTTAAATATATTTAAGACAGATTTTTAATCAATAACAGAACCAAAGGTTATATGGCAAAGACAGGAATGTCGAGTTGAGGGTTAACAGATCAGCCATGATCTCATGAATAGCAGGAGAAACTGAATGGCTTTCTTCTCTTTCTACATCTTATGATCTTATAACCAATCTTTTCCATGTTCATCTGAGGCTGGATTTTATATTGTTGATGACATTCAAAACTTGACTACATTACCTAGTCTGACATTTCAAATACCATACTCAAGTCTTGGTAAAAAGCATCCCATAGTACTGTTTGAAGAGCAGTTTGCTTTCTTGGTGTCCCATACTTCTCCATGAGCCAAGATTGATAAACAAAATATCTGACACTTATCCAATTGTTCTTTGTGGACACTCACCACATGCAGATTAAGGAAAAGGAAATAAGAGCAGAAATAGAGCATTTCACCACTTGAGCTGCTCCCCTATTCAATATGATCATGGCCGTTCTTACTGCATGGTTCCATTTGACCCTCTCCTCCCAATATTGCTCAATTCTTTGTGAATTCAAAAATATATCTGTTTCAGCCTTAAATTTATTCACAGTTATGGTCATCCAAAACCGTTTAGAGTGGACAGTTCCATTGTTTCAGAACCCTCTGACTTAAGCAATTCTCTTCATCTCAGTTCTAAATGATCATTCGTTATCTTGAGGAGGCTGCGCCTTTGTGTTTTAGATGCCCCAGTTAAGGGAAAAAGACATGTGTCTAATCTGTCAAATCCTTCACAATCTTCTATATTTCAACAAGATAACCTCATGAGTGAAAGTTATTCACCCTCTTGTCGTAGGAATTTATCTAGTGAATCTTCTGTATTACTTTCATTATAAGTATATCCTTCCTTAGATAGGAAAATCAAAGCTGTGCACAGTGCTCCAGATGTCATCTCACCAAAGTTACGTACAATTGTAGCAAAATTTCCTTTTCTTGTACTTCAATCCCCTTGCAATGAAGGCCAACAGGCTTTTGTCTTCCTATGATAAACCAAAAGAACTGTGGATTCTGGAAGTCTGAAACGAAAACACAAGATACTGGAGAAACTCAGCAAGTCTAGCAGCATCTGTAGAGAGAAACATGGTGTTATCATTTTAAGTCCAGTGACACTTGTCAGAACTCAATGAAGGGGCACTGGACTTGAAACATTATCATGCTTTTGTCTCTACAGATACTGTCAGACCCTTGTTAAGTTTCTCTGGCATTTTTGTTTTTATTTGTCTTCTCTCTTGCTTGTTGTATTTGCAAGATAATATTTAATGTTCTGTTGTATTCAAAACTTGTTGAACATTGACATTTAAATGTCTCACACCTTTTAAAGACATATACTGCTTTGGTATTATTACAAACAAAATGAATAGGCTCACACCTTGTTGTCTACTCACTTAACCTCAGTACAGTCACAGTTTTTATTTTTTCCTATCAAATAAGGATGTACTTACATTGGAGGCACAACAAAACAGACAATTAAATTCACAAAAGTTCCTCCTACTGTACCTTTTCAACCATTTAGAGAGACAAGAAGAGCAGAAGGGAACATCACCACCTGCAAGTTCTTCACCATTCAGTCTTGGAAATATATTGCTGTGCCTTTGATGACACTGGGTCAAATCCTGGACATTTCTCCTCAACAGCATTGTGAGTTCCCACACCAAATGGACTGCAATAGTTCAAGAAGGCAGCTTACCACCACTACCACCTCAGGAGCAGCTTGGGATGGGCAATAAAGATAGTTAAGCCAAAAAAGCTCAAGTCCGATTAAATGAGTTTAAAAAGTCCTCGTGCAGCCTTTTACCATTCCTGCTCTGTTTAAAACTCAACAAAGTTTCAATGTGCACACCAAACCACTCTTGCTGTGACTATCGCTTTAGATTTCTAAACCTCCCTTCACCTGATCCTTCCCTCTTCTACCTATTAGTTTAAAGCTTTGCCCTATTAGTACAATTCATCAAAAGACTGATCTAATTCCAGTTTAAGCGGAAAACATCCCAATAGAACAGCTGTTTTATAACTAGTGCCAATGCCCCATGAATCAAACCCCTTCATACCACAACACTCTGAGCTATTCTAAATTCTCTGAACTGATTTATCCCTATGCCAATCAGCATGTGACTGAGTCATGCAATAATCCAAAAATTATTAACTTTGTGATTCTGTGTATAATTTGGACCCTAATTCCTTAAATTCCCTCAGCAAAACCTCATTCATTGCTCTACCTATGTCATTGGTTCCTATGTGGACCACAGGACTGATCCTTTCCTTTCTTTCTCCAGTCACGAGGAAATGTGGCTAAGACTAGTACAGAGCAGGCATCACAAACTTTGATACGCCCAGATATGACTGCAGAGGATAGTGTCTGCCCATTAATCTATCTAACTCATCTATTCATTTAACGGATGGAAAGCAGTGTGTGTGTGTAAATGGGTCATTTTCAAATTAGTGGGCAATAAATAGTGGAGTGCTGGCCTCAGCTATGTGCAATTCATATTAATGACTTGGATGAAGAGCCAGTTGGGAATATATCTCAGTTTGCTATTGATACACAGCTGGATGGAGAGGTAAACTGTAAGGAGGATGCAGGGAAGCTACAGGGAGATATAGACAGGTTCAGTGAGTGAGCAGGTAGGAAATGTGAGGTTGTTAACATTAGTCATAAAAAGAAAATAAGAGTATATTCACACTTTTCAATTTGCAAGTGTTGATGCTTAGAGGATGTACTTGTACAGGGAGCACAGAATGTTAGCATGTAGGTCCAGCAAGCAACCAGGAAGATGAATGACATGTTGGCCCTTATTGCAAGGGGATTGGAGTACCTGGAATAAAGAAGCCTTGTTAAAATTATATGGGATTTTGAGACCACATGGAATACTATGTGCAGTTGTGATCTCCATGATTGAAGAAAGATGTATTTCCATTGAAAGCAGTACAGCAAAGGGTCACTTGATTAGTGTTTGGGATGAGAAGGTTGTTTTACGGTAATAAGCTGGGTAAACTGGGCTGCTACTCTGAACTTCAGAAAAATTAGATACAATCTGATTGAAACATACAACGTTCTGATAAGGTTTAACAGATGAGATGTTGAGACATTGTTTCTGCTTGTTATACAGTCTGAAACACTAGCACAGTGACAGGATAAGAGATGATCATTAAAGACAGAGAGGAGAAATTTCTTCACTCAGAGTTCTAAAACCTTCCAAAATACCCTGGATTCCCGAATGATCCCTAGCAAATTGAAAAACCACAAGGACAGCATTTCTGTTCAAAAAAGGAGGCAGTCACAAAGCAGGAAACTGTTGACCAGTTAAAAGCTAGACCACATTACTAAAAAAGCAGTAGCAGAATATTTAGAAAACCAAAAAACCATCAGGCAGAGTCAACATAGTTTTGTGGAAAGGAAATTGTGTTTGACAAATTTATTAAGGTGCTTTAAGTTGTAACAAACAAGGTGGATAAAGGAGAGCCAATAGTTTAGTGTATTTGGATTTCCAAAAAAAGGATATATTAAGTAGCACATAAAAGCTTAATTTAAGAGATTCATGCTGATAGGGTTGAAATATAGGCATAGATAAGGATTGGCTAACTACCAGGGAACAAATTTGGAATAAATGTATTTTTTTAGGACGATAGACTATAATGGAGTGCCCAGGGATTAGAAATCTTCAACCATTTACAATTTACATTAATGACTTAGATGAATGTATTGTGACCAAATTTGCTGGTGATACAAGAATACAAGGAAGTACAGAGGATCAGGGGACTATGGTGTTCATGTTCTATAGATCCTTGAAGGCAGCAGGACAGGTAGATAAGGTGGTGAAGATGACGTGTGGGTTTCTTGCCTTTATAAGTCAAGGCAATGAATACAAGAGCCAGGAGATTATAATGGAGCTGTATAGTACTTAGTTAGGCCACAGCTGGTGTACTGTGTGCAGCTTTGGTCGCCACATTAAAGGAAGGATGTGATTGCACTGAAGACATTCACCAGAGGCAAGAACTCTCAAAACATTTAGGATCTATTTAGATGAAACACTTAAAATGCAATACGAGACAAGACTACAGGTGAAGTGCTGGAAAATGGGGTTACAATAGATGGAGATAGTAGGAACTGCAGATGCTGGAGAATCTGAGATAACAAGGTGTAGAGCTGGATGAACACAGCAGGCCAAGCAGGGTCTGAAGAAGAGTCTAGGCCCGAAACGTCAGCCTTCCTGCTCCTCTGATGCTGCTTGGCCTGCTGTGTTCATCCAACTCTACACCTTGTTATCTTACAATAGATGGATGTTTGATGAGAAGTGCAGAGACAATGGGCCATAGAACCTTTTGCTCTGCTGTAAAAACTTTTTGACTCTAAATTCAGAGATTTTATCAGGCTAAATCCTGGGATAAAATCCCACAAGGACAGATTGAGAAGATTGGCATACATACATTGGGGTTTAGACGATTGAGAGATGATCTTATTGAAACATCAGATTTTAAGGACCCTAACAGGTTGGATGCTGAGATGATATTTCCTTTCATGCATGATTCTAGAGTTAATAAGTACAGTTTTTAAAAATAAGGCCTCCCATTTGAGGTGGAGATGAGTAGAAATTTCTCCTCTCAAAGAAATCCAAGTGCGGGCTAAACGCTTTGAGTAAGCAGTGGAGGCTAGGTCATTGATATATTCAAGGTTGAATTAGACAGATTTTTGATTTACAAAGGAGTCAACGCATATGGAGACAGTGAGAAAAGTGAAGTTAAAGTCACAATCATATCAGACATATTCTTGAAAGACTGGTGGAACAGACAGAAGGCCCAATAGTTTAATTCTGTTTCCATTTCTGATGATCTGATGACATTTTGCTGTCTTATATTCGAATCCAACTCTGATTTGCTCAGGTACCTTCCACCTTCTAAAGGATTTCTTCTTCCAATCTTATCATTGTGATTTCTAATTTCTTGAAATGGAACATACTTTTCTACATCAATGAAAGTTACCCCAAAAATATCCAACTTTAGTTCTGTTCCTACTTTACATGCTTACATTTCAAAAATACTTCAGTGCCTGTGAATTCCTCTGAGATATCGGTGGTTATGAAAGACCCATAAATAAATGTACGTCTTTTGTTTCTTCAGTTTTAAGGTACAGTAAATCCTCTGAATCCGTGAAATCCAAAATCGCGAATTCGCCTATCCAAGCCAAAAAAATAACTAACAACAAAACTCAACATCCATGGGAAAAAAATTACGTACCTGCGATTTTTAACCTATTTTTAACAAGATCCATACTCACAAATTTCATCATTCGTGGGGTTTCACAGGAACAGAAACCTCGCGGATACGGAGGAATGTATTATATTTTGTTCAAGTTTCTTTGACTGTTTTGCAAGACCCCTCAATTTGCTTCTCCGAAAACTTGCACCAAAATCTTTATGTTTTTGCACTCAACTTTCACTATTTAAACCTCACCCCATGATACTCACCAAATTTCTCGTGCTTCCCAACCTCAAGCATGAAGCAAACTCTGATGAATTGCTCAATACAAATGAGACTCTGCCATCGCAGCTTTGTGTGAGAAGTAATTCCTGCTTGTTTCAGTATTTTCTCTCCTTCTCACCAGCTGTTGCACATACACAAATTGTTAAAAATAGTGCATTTTAATATGAAGAAGCTACACACAACAGAAAAATGTGCAGGGGACATTGGTTACTTTCTCTCCTTCCTGTTTGATCTGTGAATCAAGGCTCTGGTGCGAACCTGAAATATTCTTATCCTTAACTCGGCAGAATGACAAAACAGTTCCTACGACAGCACTGTAAGGAGCAGAAGCTCTACCAGACACCTTACCTGAATGACACACTCTATTTGCACTTTAAAGGTTAGTGGAATTTTCAGTATCTCCAAATATTCTTAGCTACTAACTTCACAGCTTGGAGTTTCCTTCATTGGCACAGCCTAGAGATTGGACCCAGAAATGTACCAATGTTGTCCTCATTTCACATCAGTCACAGCAAGTTTAACACCTGCAATCAGGAAAACCTTTCAGTTCTTGATTTAGCTTTTACTTTACATAAAGACTGTAGATTGCCTGCAAAACTTGTTACTCCAAATTCCATGGCCTTTTAAGCCATGTCATTGATCTGGGCCCAGATAGTAGTGTACCCTACCTACCACTATGACGAGCACATTTGTGTGAATATTATCTGTCTGTTTTGCTTGAATGGTGCTGTAACCTGATAGCACTGTATGAAACTGCCATAGATCACAAATAAATTTAACAAGATTCCATACAATGCAACGAACTTAGTGGGCACTAAATATAAACAGTCACCTGACACCACTTAGAATCATTGAATCCCTGAAGTGTGGAAATAGGCCCTTCGGCCCAACAAGTCCACACCTACCCATTCCCTTATAACCCACCTAATCTCCACATCCCTGAACGCTATGGGCAATTTAGCATGGCTAATCCACCTAGCCTGCACATCTTTGGACTGTGGGAGGAAACTGGAGCACCTGGAGGAAACCCACACAGACACGGGGAGATTGTGCAAACTCCACACAGACAGACACTCGGCGGTGGAATCAAATCCGGGTCCCCGGCACTGTGAGGCTGCAGTGCTAACCACTAAGCTACCGTGCCACCCAAATGGAGTAGAAGGTTTCAAGTTAAAAAATATGATTAAATGTTAACCCATTTTTATTCGCTTGTTCATTGTCTTTTATGTTGATTTCAGGATTGATGATGAAATCGTGAGTTTGAGTTTACAAGTACCCATCCCACTTTAAAGGGACTGTTTGTTTTCACATTCAGTGCAAACTTAACTGTTTCTGCCTGAAATAAATGAGGCACTGAAGGTGCTAGAATAAAAAGTTTAAAATGGGCTTTAATGCAAAAAGGTCGTCATTTACGTATCATAGTAAATCTTTGCCCAATTTATGTGTGACCGCTTGAAGTCTCATTGTGATTGTATCTGACTAAATATGTTGAAATTGCAAGCTCAGAGTCAGGGGCGGCACGGTGGCTCAGTGGTTAGCACTGCTGCCTCACAGCGCCAGGGAGCCGGGCGATTCCACCCTCGGGCAACTGTCTGTGTGGAGTTTGCACATTCTCCCCATGTCTGCGTAAGTTTCCTCTGGGTGCTCCGGTTTCCTCCCACAGTCCAAAGATGTGCAGCCTCGGTGGTTTGGCCATGCTAAATTGCCCATTGTGTTTAGGGATGTGTAGCTTAGGTGGGTTATAGGGGGATGGGTCTGGGTGGGATGTCCCAAGGGTTGGTGTGGACTTATTGGGTCAAAGGGCCTGTTTCCACACTTTAGGGATTCTATTATTCTCCTTCAAATGGCCAAGTTTGATATGAGTATGCTTTCAATATTTAAGAGATTTAAATGGTCAAGGTCAAAACTGACCTGAAAAGGATGTTTGGGGAAAGAACATCAGGATTGTGTTATCGTTTGTTAAATTTATATGATAGATATAGCTGAGATAAGTTGTACTTATCCAGGTATTAATCTTGTGGTGATTCGATTGCACCTCATTTCCATCAAAAATGGAGGCCAATATGACTCATTTAGAAGTTAATTTTGATGTATTTAAGACAGTGCATCAGAAGACAGCTGAAAAAATAATCCTGAAAACAGTATAATCATAAATGATGGGGACGGGGGTGGTACTTGTGCTGCAGTGGTAGCGTCCCTATTTATGGCTTAGGAGGCCTGGTTTCAAGACCCACGCTGCTCCAGAGATGTACAATAATGTTTCTGAATAGATTGCTCAGAAAAAAATAAATAATCACAAATGAGGGGGCTTTGGTGGTGCAATTGTAGTGTCCCCACCTCTGAACCAAGAGTCCCAGGTTCAAATTTCAGTTGCTGTCGACATGTTTAGTAAAATTTCTGAACAGGTTTGTTGGTAAATATCTGCAATCACAAAAGACTGTCTAGCTACTGGACTTGCAAAGCCATGATTATGGTGCGAATGATGTCTTAGAATGTAGAAACAGTTATCAGAATCACTAAGCAGTGAAAGTGAATTCCCAACTGTGTATGTTTATTTAACTTTTTTAGTAGTAGCCTTTTTGATAGCATGTTAATTCCGATAATTATAGAGGAATATAATTAAAATTTTGCTCATTTCGTATTTTTTGCATGGGGACCTCAATGTGTCAACCATTTCAGTTGTGTAATAAATCTAATATTTTAATCAAAATTTTGAGAAATTTGTTTAAACAAAGGAAAGTCCTGGCTCTGTTCTCTCTCGGGTTATTGTTCCCTCCTTCCTGCTGTTATTAAGAGGTTATTGAAGAATTAATAGCAGATGGTGGGATTTGAATTTGTTAAAAGAAACCCTGGAATTAAGAGTCAAATGATGACCATGAATCCATTGTCGACTGTCGAGGAAAAACCCATCTGGTCCACTAATGTCCTTTAAGGAAGGAAATTTGCCAACCTTACCTGGTCTGACCTACATGTGACTCCAGACCCACAGCAATGTGGTTGACTCTTAACTGCCCTCTGGGCAATTAGGAATGGGCAATAAATGCTGGCCTAGCCAGCGACGCCCTCAGCTGTGAATGAATAATTTAAACAAAAAATAAATAAAGCTTTTGCCTGTTTGTTTTAATGAATTTCAGCTGGAGGTAAGTGTAGTGGAATAAGGTAATGGAGTTCCCCAGTGGTCAGCTTTGGGATCCTTGCTTTTCCTGACATTTATTGATGATCTAAACCTTAATGTACAGGAAACAACTTCAAAGTTTGCAAAGAAAACTTGGAAGCACTGCAAACTGTGAGGAGGATGAAGTAGAACTTCAGAGGGGCATTGACAAGTTGGTAGAGTGGGCAGATAGTTGACAGGTAAAGTTCAATGTAGAGAAGTGTGAGATGATATATTTTGCTAGAAAAATCATGAAGAGAAAATATGAAAAAATGGGTAGAACCCCAAAGGAGCAAAGAAATCTGGGTGTATATGTACATAAGTCATTAATGTTGGCCAGACAGGTGGAAGAGTAGTTAGTAAAACATAAAGTGCCCCAGGCTTTATTAAGAAGGAGGTGGAGTACAAAAGCAAAGAGATCATGCTGAAGTTCATGGATAAGATACTACTTAGATGCTACTTAGCTGGAGAATTGTGTACATTTTGGGCATCACATATCAGAAATGATATGAATGCATTGGAGGGAATGCAGAAGAAGTTTGCTAAGAATGGTTCTGAGAATTAGAAATGTCAGTTATATTGTCATAGAGATCCAAAGCATAAAAAGACTCCCCAGCCCATCATGTCATGCAGGTCAAAAACAATCACCTCACCTGACTGTTCTAATCGCTTTTTCCAGCACTTGACCTATAGTTTTCTTGCAAAGATTGATTGGAGAAGTTGGACTGCATTCCTTGGAGAGGAGAAGATTAAGAGGAAATTTTCTGGAAGTTTTCAAAGATATGATCAAAATATATATGGAAAAACTATTCCCACTTGTGAAAAGATTGAGAACAAGAGGGGACAGATTTGCAAAAGAAGCAAATGTAAACTTTTTCACATGGCAAGTAGTTAGGGTCTGGAATACAACAAAGGAATTTTAATGGAAACAAGTTCAATCTCCACTTTCAAGAGGGCATTGGATGCATGTAAGTTATCCATTTATTTTCCATCCACTCTGAATATTGAGGGTGGAGAAAGCTGTTTATTCAAGGAAAGAACAGTTGCTCAGAAGATGCCTGATCTAACTGAATTTTTTAGTATAGATTTCTCTTTAGTTTAACAACAATAATAATTTTTAATTTACACAGTTAGAGGTTACCTACACGTTTAAGATGTGACAGAGTCCAAAGTTGCACTGTGTGCAATTCAGTTTTTAATTTGCATCCAGGGTTATCTTGTCATACCAGATTTGACTTTCAGTTTGATGAGTCTTTTTTTCTGTACTGCCTGTTGTAGGCTTCTCCTGCATTGAGAATCTGGAGGAGTACACTGGCCTGAGGTGCCTGTGGCTGGAGAGTAATGGATTGTTACGGATTGAGAACCTGGATGCTCAGACTGAGCTGCGTTGCCTCTTCCTGCATCAAAACCTCATTCATAAAATAGAGAACTTGGAGCCACTGCAGAAGTTGGACTGTCTCAACCTGAGCAACAACTACATCAAAAGCATTGAGAATCTCTGTAAGTAAAGGTCAGGGGTCTGTCTGTCTGTTCCCATAGATATGAAGTGCGCATAATATAAAGCGGGTGTTCACATCTCATTATCACACTGTTCCTTGTCACACAGACTATCTCATTCTGAAACCAAAGGAGAAAATCTAAATGGAAGTGATTATCAGTCCCACTCTAACATGTGACAGAGTTTCCATCACATTTATGCAAGTGAGAATGCAAGTAAAAATGGTTTCCAAACTTGTTCCAATTTCTCAGTGTTCAGTTGTATGGAAGCTGTGAATGAGTGCAGGGCAGATGATGTCTATACTGATGGGAGAGGCATAGGGAAAGTATGCATTGTGCATGGGAAAGAGGACAGGCTGAAGTACGCATGGTTGGGAACAAGCAGGGATGGCGAGAGAAGCCACTATGTGATGGCAGGTGAGCAGGAGGATTGGTGTCAGACTGGGAGTGACAGGAACAGGAGTGCATGGTGGTACTGTGGGGGAGGTAATTAAAGGTGTATGCAGTGGGCAATGGAGCATAAGGAATGGGTGAAGTGCGAGCACCAGACTACAAATTACAACCTGTGTGTTAGTGTATTTCCTCTTTATAATGTTTTAGCACAGCTTCTCTACCAGATTTCAGTTAAAACCAGTGAGTGAACTGTGTCTGCTCCTCTCCTTCTCACATTTACTCTTTCTCTCTCACGCACAATCACTCATTTACTCACTGACTCTACCTTGCTCCTCACCAATGATCTCTATTTGACTCTCTCCTTTTCATCATTTTACAAAAGAATATAAAATAAAAAGGAGCAGGAGTGGACCAAACAAATCCTGCAGCTACGCCAATTCCACTTAACTTCTGATCACCACATAACAACTATTTGCAATATTGGAATGCTTTTCTATGTTTAAAAGTGTATGTTGTTACTGCAATTCTGGACATATCAAGATAAATAGCAACCGGCTTGTCTGTTTCCCAGGCTGGGCTTTTGACTACTGTACTTTAATATCAAAGAGGGCAATTGATCCTTGGTAAATTGATGCACATCATCTGATACTGCCTTCCCTGTGGTATTACATGGATAATTGTAACCGGTCTCCTTAATTCAAGCCTGATCTTCTGCCTTCTTAGCCTGCCTGCCAGCACTCAAAACACTGCAGCTGGCTCACAACCGTTTGAGCACAGTGAAAGACATTGAACATCTTAAACAGTGCCCTAGCCTGAGTGTCCTTGACCTCTCGCACAACAAACTGACTGACCCTGACATCATCACTGTCTTTGAGGTGATGCCTGATCTGGTAAGTAAAGCTTATCTGTTTGTTCTGTAAATGTTGAATGCTTTGTACTTTGACAATGCAATGTGCAAGGTCAAAAATCACACGACACCAGGTTACAGTCCTGATGAGGGGTCGATGAAATGTCGACTTTCCTGCTCCTTGGATGCTGTCTGACCTGCTGTGCTCCTTCAGCTCCACATTTTGTTAACTCTGACTTCCAGCATTTACAGTCCTTGCTATCTCATAGTACAACAGGTTTATTTGAAGACACAAGCTTTCGAAGTCTCGCTCCTTCTTCAGGTATCAGAAGGAGCAAGACTCCAAAAGCTTGTGTCTTCAAATAAACCTGTTGTACTGTAACTTGGTATTGTGTGATTTTTGGCCTTGTCCACTCCAGTCCAACATTGGCATCTCCACATCAATGCAACGTGCAGTCCAGGTCTTAACAATATGGATTGAGAATTATTCGTGCTGAACGCAGAATTTAAATTTTCAATACCATATAAAATCTAGAAGAATATGGATGCTGAACTGATATCCTCTCTGGTGACAAGATGGTAAGGTGTGTGAAAACCCTTTTGGTCAAGGATCTCAATTTTAATTTAGATCATCCTGTTAAGTTTAAATATTCTTCCCTGAATTGAAAGAGGGCAAGGCAGAGGTGACCCACTTTATGATTTTCATTTACCCAATGCTTAATTTCACATAAGTATGTTCAGACTATTGCTGCACACCCTGCACATCACCAGCTCCTGTGTTCAGACTGTTACTGGACTTTTTTCTTCATAACACTAACAGACCCATGTTAAGACGGTCAAAGAGCTGTTCCCTACACACCACAACCTCTTTTGTTTCTGTCACTGGGCTGTGCCCTGTACAGCCCCAGCTGCCATGTTTAGACTGTCATTGAACTATTCCCAAAAATGCATCAGCTGCTGTGCTCAGATTGTCATTCGATTGTTTGCCGTAGATCAGCTTCCATGTTCAACATTAAATGTGATTCTGTTATTTGTTAGCGTTTACTAAATAATCCCAACTGCGCTAAGAAATACACCAGAAACCAATTTAAGTTTATTAGTCAGTCTTGCAGTGAGACTGATTGATTGGTGAAGGGAAATGGAATTGATCCATATATATTATGACTTCTTCATCGAGGAAAGTGTCATGGTGACTGCCGAGCCCTGCTGAATCACCCAAAGTAAAACTCTGACCATTCAGATTGCACCTGCTTGGCCTGAGTACTTTTCTATCCCCCAGCTAACTAGGATTGATAATTAAGTTTCTGCTGCATCTCCATGCCAATCCTGGTTCAATCAATCAGCACCTTCTCATACTGTACAAACTGGTGCTCCCTTGTCAGGTTGCGGTCAGTCCAATTGGTGCAATGCCAAAAGCTTTGACTTTGTATCTCCTTGTAACAATTTTTCCAAATTAAGATGGCAAATACCACAAATAGACCAAACAGCATTTTACCAGATTTATGAGCATTATAAAAAGACAGTAACCAAATCATGCAGCAAGATATTCAATCAGTTATTAATATTGGAGTCTGTCTAGACAGAAAAGTTGAGCAAGAAGTAATGACAGAAGGCAATGAAAAGTGAGAGAGATGAACAAAAGGTCCAATTGAAGCTGGTATGTACATGCACACCTGGAACCTGTGCCAGTGTGTACATGCAGATCTGGAGCTTGTGCTGGTAGTTAGGTACAGACCTGTAACCGTGCTGGTATAAATGTGCAGATCTGGAGCCTGCACTGGTATATATGTGAAGACCTGCAACCCGTGGCAGTGTCTTTGCGCAGACCTGCAGCCCGTGTTAATGTGTACCATATGCTGATACATAAGTCACAAAAAGTTAGTATGCAGTTACATAAATGATTGGGATAACAAATGGGATGTTGTATTTGTTGTAAGGGAATTGAATGTAATAGTGATGTTTTGCTGCATTTATAAATAGCGTTGATGAGATCGCATTCTTTGGTCTTACTTAAGAAAGGAGGTAAATACTTTAGAAGGAGTTCTGAGAAGGTATGAGACTTATTTGATGAGGAAAGGTTGGACAGATTGGGTTGGTACCAGTGCGAGCATAAATGAATCGGGGTAACCTTGTTGAGATACATGAGACGCAGGCAGGGAGAAGGAAATAAATCATGGACCCTGATGCTTCACCTGTTCCTGAGACCACCCTCCCCCACCCCCAACGCGCGCACACACACACACCAGCGTCCCCTGTAACCCGTCATCTCCAGAGCCACAATACTAAATCTCACCTGAACACCCTCCCGAGCCTTCTGGTACCCAGCATTGGCAACCGTAGTCACATTGGGTGGAACTATTTTATTATAGGCCAGCAAAAATTCTTCATTTTTGTTTGCTGCCTCTTTTTATGAAGCCCGTCAAGTGCTCAGGTTTCAGTGTGATACACATCTGACCGCAGTTTCGTCAAATGATTGCATATAAATTCGTTGTTGGCTTTTTGGGACAGAATTCGCAGTCCGAAGTTGTTGAACTCCGCGTTGAGTCCAGAGGCTGTGAAGTACCCAATCAGAAGGTGAGAAATTGTTCCCTCAGCTTATGTTGTGGAGGTGCCAGTGTTGGACTGGGGTGGACAAAGTCAGAAATCACACAACAACAGGTTATAGTCCAACAGGTTTATTTGAAATCACAAGCTTTTGGAGCATTGCTCTTTTGTCAGGTGAAGATTTCACCTGATCCAGGCTGGCAAGCCATTGTAGTTGCTGTTGGTATGCTGACTCGAGACAGCAAAAGACTCCCACTAGGCCTGAATTAAGTAAAAGAACTTATAGGCTGGTGTCCAGGAGAATGCACACCCTGGAAAGCTCACCTACATCTGGCTTAGAACAGTTAAATTGCTTAGCAACATCCAAATCAAAACCAATCAAAATAAATGTCTGGTTAAATGGCCACCCAGTTGTAATGGAGATTGATATCGATGTGGCTGTATTAGTGATTGCAGAATCAGCCTTTAACAAAATTCACTATGGACTCCAAACTTTAAGCTTGTGTGAGACCATGGCTAGACTGAGAACCTATATAGGAGAACCTTTACACATTAACGGTACAACTTTGGTTCCGGTCTCATATGAGAAGTAGCTGGTTTAGTTTCCATTGATTCTAGTAAAAGGCCCAAGCCTGATGGGGCGAAATTGGTTGAGAAAGATTCGCCTTCATTGACTCAACATTTTTCGATTAGAAAATGGCTGCCCAGTGAAGTCCTAATTAAATACCTAGAGGTTTTTCAGGAAGATCTAGGGACTTTCAAAGGAGACAAGACCCCCTTACATGTTGACCAGGAAGCAATTCCACAATTCTGCATGGCCCACCCAGTGCCATTTGCCTCTTGTGCAAAATTAGAGGCAGAAATCAGGAGGTTGGAAAGG
The DNA here is from genome assembly GCF_021869965.1 of Rhincodon typus. Lineage (NCBI taxonomy): Eukaryota > Metazoa > Chordata > Chondrichthyes > Orectolobiformes > Rhincodontidae > Rhincodon > Rhincodon typus. Next base: position 97 of record NW_025968375.1, on the reverse strand, counting down.
AATCATCAAACCAGTACAGTTTGCAGAATGGGCAGCACTGGTCATCCCAATTGTGAAGCCCGATAGGTTGGTTTTCCTTTGTGGGGATTTTAAATAA
>NW_025968374.1:0-25000 GCF_021869965.1 Rhincodon typus | reverse complement strand
CCACCAGAAGTGCTAGTATAAATTGTATCTTGCTATCCCACAAAAAAAGCACTATCCAATCACTCCTTTTGCAAAGAAAGCTGTTTAGAAAACTCCTTCTGTCAGACATTTAGGTGAGCCTACCCTCTCTGCTCGCCAACGCACCTGTATCAGGGATTCCACATGAGCCATACTCCCCTGTGTTGCAGGTCCAGGATGAAGCCCCATTTTGGTGGTTCAAGTGAGCCCTACTGTCCAGTGTCTAGGTGAGTCACATCATTCCGTATGGGGAATCTAGGAGAAGCCCATTTCCAGTGTTTGAATTCAAGAGAGCCCTGTGGGGTCTCTACTGCAAAACTTGCATCTGATGTCCTTTGACCAGATGATTATAGCTCCTTTATCTGTTTAGATGAGATGGAAACATGGTTACAAGCAGGACTTGGAGTCTGTTTATAACCACATAGCCAACCAATTTGCAAAAGCAGCCAAGGATCCTATTCCATGTTTCCAACATTGTCAATAGAAATAAAAGAGCTCTGTTGTGGTTGCTCCTCACTCAAAAGCTCATGGTCAATGTTTAACTTCAAAAAAGTGACTGAGAAGAGGAGTTTCAACTCAATATTGCACACTGCTATCACAGACCTCTCTCTTTCTCCATAAAATTATGATGTGTTTGTGGAGACCTCTCCCTTTCTCCATAAAATTATGATGTGTTTGTGGAGATGTTGAAAACTTTTAGAAATAACATTCCCTCAAGATTTTCTTTTATACATTCGCAGGATGTGGGCATCGCTGGCCAGGTCAGCATTTATTGCCCGTCTCTAGTTGCCTGTGAGAGGGTAGTGGTGAGATGCATTCTTGGACGGTTGCAGTCCATTTCCTGTAGGTAGACCCACAATGCCAAGAGAAGGAATTCCAGGATTTTGACCCAGTGACACTGAAGGAGCAGTGATATATTTTCCAAATCTGATGGTGAGTGGCTTGGAAAGGAACTGGCAGGTGGTGGTGTTCACATGTATCTGCTGCCCTTGTCCTTCTAGAAGTGAGTAGTCAAGGATAGGAAGTTGTTGAATAAGAAACCTAGGTGAATTTCTACAGTGCATCTTGTAGATGGTACACACTGCTGCTACTGAGTGTCAGTAGTGGAATGAGTAAATGTTTGTGGATGTTGTGTCAATCAAGTGGCCTACTTTGACCTTCGTGTTGTCAAGCTTCTTGAATGTTGTTGGAGCTGCACTCATTCATGCAAGCGAGGAATATTCCATCATACTCTGGACATGTGTCTTTTAGATGGTGGACAGGCTTTAAGGAGGCATGAGGTGAGTTACTCACTGCAAGATTCCTAGTCTCTGCTTTTAGCCACTATATTTATACGGCTAGTCCAGTTCAGTTTCTGATCAATGATAACCCCTAGGGTGTTGATAGTGGAGGATTCGGTGATAGTGATCCATTGAATGTCAAAGAATGATGTTAGATACTCCCTTGTTGGAGGTGGCCATTGCCTGGCACTTGTGTGATGTGAATGTAACTTGTCACTTGTCTGCCCAAACCTGTACATAGTCCAGAGCTTGCTGCCTTTGGACATCGAATGCTTAAGTATCTGAGGAGTTGCGATTGGTGCTAAACATTGTGCAATCGTTGGCAGACACCCCCAGTTCTGATGTGAATGTGGTTGGACCATGAATACTGTCCTGAGGAACTCTTGCAGAGATGTCCTGGAGCTGAGATGACTGACTTCCAATAACCACAACCATTTTCCTTTGTGCCACATATGACTCCAAGTCAGATAAACTACATCCCAAGTCGATCAGAGAATATTGAATATCTCAATGAAACTTAAGTCAACTGTCTCCAGGCAGATCCATTTGAAAATTACACTCTGCAAGCTGGAGAAAGGCCTGTAGATTCCATATCAGAAGACAGACAAATAAAATAGCAGGAAATACTGATATATTGCATGCCTACAAAAAAGCATAGAAAATTATCAGGTTACTAAGAAGTGACTTCACTAAACTACAACACACAATGGGAGGCCATGCCATGTCAAATCACTCATCAGCCCCTCTTGGGGAGGCAGGGAAACCCAACTTATCATCCCAGCAGGACTAAGTCTCCAAGATCTACGGAATTTACTGACTTTACAAACTACAAGTAAGCGATTATTCATCGTCAAAATGTTAAAAAGTATCAAAGCAGATGGACTCTGGTATGTTAGATGAACAAATCAGCACCATTCACAATTCATCAAATACTGAAGCAGTCCATGTTCAAATGCAACAAGATCTGGACAACATCCATGCTTGGGCTGACAAGTGGCAAGTAACATTCATGCCACACAAATATCAGACAATGACCATCTTCAATAAAAGACAATCTAATCACTGCATCTTGACATTCACTGGTGTTACCATCACTCAGTCCCCTACTATCAACATTCTTGGGGTTACCATTGACCAGAAACTCAACTGGACTCACCACATAAACACAGTATCTAACAAGAGCAGGTCATTGGCTAGGAATACAACAGTTCAAAACTTCCAATCCCTCTACCACCAATGCTCAGTAGCAGCCGTGTGTTTGATCTACAAGATGCACTGCAGAAATACATCAAAAATCCTTAGACAGCACCTTCCAAATCCATGCCCACTCCCATGAAGAAGGTCAAGGGCAGCAGATATATGGGCACACATCCACCTGCAAAATCCCCTCCAAGCCAATCACCATTCTGATTTGGAAATATATTCACTGTTCCTAAGGGCATTGTGAGTCAACCTACTATACATGAACTGCAGTGTTTCAAGAAGGCAGCTCACCGCCAGCTTCTCAAGGGCAACAGGGATGGGAAATAGATGCTGGCCAGCCAGCAATGCCCACATCCCATGAGTGGATTAAAAAAAATTGGACCTATGGCTGTACAGGATATACAGTATGTCCAACAACTGCTTAGCAGCTAACAAACTTTAGGCTGTAGACATGAGCAAGATACTGGCAATTCTGAAGCCTGGGCCAATTATCCTGTTAGTTCACAGCTACAAACTGTTCAAAAGACTTGATCTAAATTATCTGGCCCCCTTTGGAGATGAACATGTCATCATTGATTAAGCAACATTCAGACCAGCAATATCCTACATAGTCCCACTTCTAAACCTCACCTAATTTATTAAGGAGGGCTATGTGACTGGCCAGTGACAAAATCAGCTTTTGTGACTTATCCTCAGCATATAATAGGATCACCCATTTCATTCTTGTTCAGAAGTTATTCCATATAACCAAAGATGTCAGATTAACTGAGCTGATGAGTAACATGCTAGCCATCAGGTGTTTATTTTTTGATTGAAATGGAAAGAGAAGCAAATGACACAGAAAAATACTTCACCTTAATGTAATGTTCTCAAACTTGCTGTTCCATGTTTATACCAACAACCTATCCATTCCTTCAGCTGAGAGATAAAAACAGAGATTGCTGATAAAATTCAAGCCTGGAAAAATCTGTGGGAAGAAAGCAGAGTTAATGTTTCGAGTCCAGTGACTCTTCATCAGAACTGTTAGCAGCTAGGAATATTCATTCGGCCACCAGCACTCCTCCTTGGAGGTTGCAAAGCTCTTACTGGCTGTCTGAAGCCTGCTAGACTGAATGATCTGTACCTGGACCAGTGCTCCACCTGTTGTAAGGAGACAAGTTACATTAAGAGTATAACAGACAAAGCTCACTTTCGTCAACCTCTCTTCCACAAAAATGTTCAACTCCAGGAGACAACTTCTTACGTATTGCCCAGTCCCTGGATCGTAACCCCCGCAACTGTTACCTTGTTGACTGGACAAAGCCTCTACAAACAAAGGCACATGAATTCTCTAATGACCTCAACAATGCCTCTTGCCAGCAGCCAGTGAAATGTAACTTGACTGTGCCACAATCACCTTGGGACTGGTGTCAGCCACTGCAAAGCCTTATGTACTGATGTGAGGATGCAGCCAAATTAATTCTGTCAACAATGACTATGAGAAGGCAATATTTCCTAAAATGCCTTCTACTGGCAGAAATGTTTGCAAGTTTGAAAGTACTCAATTCTCAAGCTAAAGCTTGTACAGAATATTGGTGAGAGAGGGTATGGAAACACGACCAGAAGAATCCACCATGCTTATACTTGCTGACCAGGAAATGCATCCATTTTTAAAATTCTCATCTGTGTACTTGAACCCCTCCATTACCTTGCTTCTCCCTGTCCCTGCAACCTACTTTAGAGCTACGATCTTTAAGAATACTACAGTTCTGCTTTGTTGTACTTTTCCTAGTTTCCTCGTTCCCACTTTTGGCAATTGTGTCTTTCATTGTCAAAGCTCTAAGTTCTGGAAATCCCTCCCCAAACCCCTGCATCTACATTTGTCCTCTTCACAGTCATTCCTTAAAACCCTATGTCTTTGACCAAGTTTTTAGTAACCTGTGTTAGTACCCTGTTTACACGTCTCATTGCCAATTTTTGTCTGATTAAACCCTCATAGGGTATGTTGGAATGTTTGATCATACAAGTGATGTTATATGAATCCGGGTATTACAATGAGATTTTCACATGGCCCCTCCACTTTGCCTCTTAATTCAAAATTTCACAGTTCTTTAAAAGCTTGTTTGTTTTTCACCCTGTAATCCCACTTTTTAAATTCTAGGTGAAGACTCGACTTCAGAGTCCAGTGAGCCCGAGATAATTCCCCGTTATTCAAGTGTCGAAAGCCAGCAAAAGATTGAAAAGTTTGTGAATGATGTAGTGAAAATCCAGGAGGAGACCCTGAAAGACCAGCAGCAAAATGCTGGAAGAAAAACTGAGACAGCTACTGAGAACCAGCAAAAAGGATCCAATGCAGATATAGTAGACCAAGCTGCTTTACCATTGAGTTTGGACAGAGGGGGTAATGCTGAGTTTGTGCGGTCAGAAGAAGAGATTTTCTCACCATCACTGGATACTTCTGACCAGTTGCAGAGCACAGTCTTCAACAGCGATATTACAGGTTAAAGTATTGTCAAATTACTTCTTAATGGTATTTTAAAAGTAGTTTTAAATGAAACATGCAAACATTTGATTAACGGCAAAAATCAGAGTACTTAAGGTTTTAAATGTCGACATTAATCAAGATGAGATACAGCATGGTAAGGAACGTTTACTTGGCTAATCAGCCACTTCTTTCTCGCTATCCTTTGCAATTGGGCCAATGTAGGTTGGCAAGCACAAAAGTGATAGGTGAACAGAAGTTGATGTAAGAATATTAGTGGCAGAATTTGAATGATTTCAGATCTATGGCGGCTAGAAAATGGAATACTGCCACAGAGTGCTCTGGAGTCATCAGGGCAAGAGATAACATAAGAAGACTTGGGGATTCAGCAGCAGAGTGAGGAACAGGCAGTGTAAGGCACAAATATTGAATTTGCAAGGTTGTATGTTGCCCATATTTTTAAACCATTGGCATGGTGTTCCACCAATGTAAATGTCACTTGAGAAGTTGCAAATGATCGTATCTGTGTGGCAGCATCTATGGAGAGTGAAACATAGTCAACTTTTTGAGTCTGATATGAGTCATATCAGGTTTGAAACATTAATTCTGTCTCTCTTTCTGCAAATGCTGTGTGACTTGTTGAGTTTTTGCAGCACTTTCTGTTTTAAATCAAATTTCCAGCATCTGTAACGTTTTGCTTTTATTTGATTGTATCTGTGTCACTGTCTTAAATTTGTGACAACCATTACACTTGCTCAAGTCTGTAATTTTACACTACTCGTGTCTTCACATGTGTCTTTTTGATCCCTGTTCTCAGATTTATCATCAAACAAGGTGCCTGCTGAGAGGGTTCTAGTGACAGAACTGGTAAAGGCAAACACCATAGAGACCATCTGCTTAGAAGAGGAGAGGAAATTATATATTGATGTGAGTCAAAAGCAAATGCAGAAATGACCAAAGTTCACAAAATTTAAAGAGTTGTTTGGAAAAATTTTCTGATATTACAGAATCTTACAAAACAGAAGGTTGTGAAGGAGTGTTTCTTGATTTCACTCCTAAATGTCTATATGTAAACCTGTTGTGTTTTAGTGGCTTTGGGCACTTTTAATTCTGTTAGTTTATTTTTATTTTACAATGTTTTAAGATTGAATTCAGCTTCTCAAACTAATAGAATTCAAAATGGTATTCTTAACAATGTTAGTACAGAGCTATCTTGAATGTTCAAATTTGGAGATGCAGAGAGATGGATTAGGTTTTCTACAGTGAGGTGTGGTAGGTTTGGAGGCAAGCAACGTTATGGCGATGGAGGTAAGCCCAATAAAGAAAGTGTGGTGTCTAAAACCCAGCTTGTATTAAATCACAGCAGCAGAAATTTGTCCTTCACAATACTTTGTGTGAATAAGAGCATTGTTTTTAAATATATTGCTACTCTTTGATTTTAATCAATTCATGTATCAGATGATGTTACATGCATTTAAAATCCTCTCCTTGCATTCCTTGTATGATTGTAATAACATATTTAAATATCATACATTTATCCAGATTCACATGTCTGTATTCAATTTTATAGTCTCCAGCTTCCTGCTTCTTTACAGGATCTACCTGACCTGGAAGATGTAAATGTAAGTAACTCATCAGAACCGGAACAGACCTCAAGCTGCAAGGTAAACTATCACGTTCTCTCCACTTTGCTTTCATTTGTGTATTTTTTTGTAATTGAATTTAGACAGCTTATTATATTTTTGGATGGTCTGCCTGCACAGCCATCAAATGTCTGACAAGCAAACTTAGTTCCTCTAGCCTGTTCCACCAATCAGTAAGATTATAGTGGTTCCATGACCTAATGTGCCCCGTATCCGTTAATATCTTTGCTGTCTGGAGTTATGGCACATGCCTGCAGATATCAAATAACAAGTTCAGAAACTTGGATTTTAGCAGCGTGCTTCCAGCATATATTAGAGAATGAGCAAGGATACATAAGATTCAACAACTCCAAATGATTGAGGCAGCCTTACAGCTGGCTTACTACCGGCTTGGTAATGAGCAGGGTCTCATAGAGCAGAGGCCTACCGTCCAAGCTGGAGGGTTTACGCTGCATCTGCAGAATATAAATGTAGGGGTGTGCAGGCTATGTAGATTAGCCATAGGTAATGCAGAGTTACAGGGATAGGGTGGGTAGGAGGGAGGGCAGTCTCGGTGGGATGCTCGGTGTGGACTTGATGAACCAAATGGCCTGTTTCCACACTATAGGGATTCTATTCTATGACATCTGGGATCTATCCCAGGATACTGAAGGAGGCAAGGGAGGAGACAGCTGGGACCTTGTGAGAAATCTTTTGTATCCTCTTTTGCCATAGATGAGGTCCCAGAAAACTTGAGAATAGCCAATTTTCTTCCTTTATTTAAGAAGGGCAACAGGGATAATCCAAGAAATTATAGACCAGTGAGCTTTACGTCAGTGTAGGAAAATTATTGAGAAGATTCTGAGGGACAGGATTTATTCGCATTTGTAACATAGATGGAGGCCATTCACCTTTGAAAGATCTATCCAATTATTCCTACATCCCCCCCTAGTTCTTTATATTCCTGCACATCTTCCCCCTTCATGTGTATATTCCAATTCTGTTTTTGAAATCAGCTTCCACTGCATATTCAGATTATTGGAATATTCTGAGTGAAAAGACTCATCTCCCTTGATTGCTTTTGTGAATTATCTTAATACATTCTAATTTCATAAGAGATTTAATTTACTGCTATTAAATCTACAGTGTCCTGTTCTCCATGAATTCCCTGAATTATTTTCTCTGAATTGAACAAAGCAATACATCCAGTTGATCTTTGTTAGTATTTAAAGCTATTGGTTTTGTCTAGAATTATTCCGGTTCACATCTCAAGTCTTTATAGAGTCATAGAGCAATACAGCATGGAAACAGGCCCTTCGACCCAAACTGGTCCATGCTGACCATGGTGCCCACTCAGCTAGTTCCAATTGCCTGCATTTAGTCCATATCCCTTCAAACCCTTCCAATCCATGTACCTATCCAAATGTTTTTTTAAATGTTGCTGTTGTACCTGCCTCAACCACTTTCCCTGGCAGCCCATTCCGTATACACACCACTCTCTGTGTGAAGAAGTTGCCCTCAAGTCCTCTTTCTCCTCTCACTTTAAAACCTGTGCCCTCTAGTTTTCAATTCCCCATTGCTGGGGAAAAGGCTATATGCATTCATCCTATCCATGTTCCTCATGATTTTATACACCTCAATAAGGTCACCCCTCAATCTCCCATGTTCCAAGGAATAAAGTCCTATCCTGGCCAACTTCTCCCTATAACTCAGGCCTACTAGTCCTGGCAACATTCTGGTAAACCTCCTTTGTACACTTTCCAGTCTACCTATGTCTTTCCTATAACAACACAATACTCCATGTGCGGCCTCACCAGTGATTTATACAACTGTAACATAATGTCCCAACTCCTATACTTAATGCCTCGACTGATGAAGGCCAGCACGCTAAATGCCTTCTTCACCACTCTGTCCACCTGTGACACCGCTTTCAACGAACTATGTACTTGTACTTCTAGGTCTCTTTGTACCACAACACTCCTCAGGACCTTACCACTTACTGTATAAGTCCTGCCTTGGTTTGACTTTCCAAAGTGCAACAGCTCATACTTATCTGTATTGAATTGCATTTGCCAATCCTCAGTCCACTTCCCCACTTGATCAAGATCCCTCTGTAATTTTTGATAACCTTCCTCTCTATCAACTATACCTCCTAATTTTGTATCATCTGCAAACTTACTAATCACACCCTGTACATTCACACCCAGATCATTTATGTGAATAACAAATAACAAAGGTCCCAGCACTGACCTCTGTGGCACACCACTAGTCACAGGCCTCCAGTCCGAGAATCAACCTTCAACCATCACCCTCAGCTTCCTACTATTGAGCCAGTTTTGAATCCAATTAGCTAGGTCTCCTTGGATCCCATCCCGACCTAACCTTCATGACTCACCTGCTGTTCAGGACCTTGGCAAAGGCCTTACTAAAGTCCAGATCAACAACATCCACTGCTCTACTCTCATCTATCTTCTTGGTTACCCCTTCAAAAAACTCTAAAAGATTTGTCAGACTGATGTCTGGCACACAAATCCATGCTGACTATCCCTAATAAGACCTTGGCTATCCACGTGTTGGTTGATCCTGTCCCTCAGTATCCTCTCCAATAACTTGCCTTCCACTGATGTCAGGCTCATTGGCCTATAGTTCCCTGGCTTGTCTTTGCTACCTTTCTTAAACAATGGAACAACAATAGTCACCCTCCACTCTTCCGAAACTTCAGTGGCTAAAGATGAAGCAGAATTCTCTGCAAGAGCCTCTGTAATTTCTTCCCTCACCTCCCACAATGTCCGAGGATGGACTTGATCAGGCCTAGGGGATTTATCCACCTTAATACAATCTAAGGCTGCAAACACCTCCTCTCTGGTAATACGTCCAAAACATCCTCACTTGTTTCCCTTCTTTCCTTAGCATCCATGATTCTGTCCTCAGTAAACACAGAAGAAATATTCATTAAAAATCTCCCCCATTTCCTGTGGCTCCACACGTAGATGGCCATGCAGATCTTTAATGAGACCTATTCTCTCCCTGGCCACCATTTTATTCTTAATCTTGATCTCTTCCTTACTTATAATTGACTATATTCTTCTTTGTTAGTACCTTTATTTTACATACTATTTTTATTGACATACGTTCATCAATTTCTACTTTCCGTACCATGGTCTTTCTTACTCGAATCCTTGCTGTTTACCACCCTGCATCTTTGCCCCCAACTATTAAACCATTCCACCAGTTCTTTCATTTCCTTATGGTTCAAATGCAGAGCTCCCAACTTCACCAGAACTGGTGCCAGTGCTCTTAAAACAAACTTTCCTTTCCTCCCCCACCCCACCCCCATTCCCCCACCAACTCACTTTGAGCCCACCAAATCCTTTAGCCAAATGTTGGCCACAAATTCTAAGTAGATTATTTGCCACCAATACCTCCTCTCCCAGACGCTTCTATCTTGCAAGCGAGGAATGTGGTTTAATGTTATGTTCTGATAATTGTTTTACTTAATGTGTCATTAATGGCCATTTTGGCCAAAGTGACATAAAGGGTCCCTGTGGCCAACAGATATATCTGGGAGACAATAATGTTCTCAAACGTGCAACATAAAATTGAAATATTTCCCCTCTTTTTTCAGACTATCTATCGGCCAAAGATTGAGATCATTGCTGCTGCATATGATGATAGTGAGTTAGACATGGAGGAAGATATAGGAGTTCTCTTACAGGACGTTCAAGATGAAATAAATGAAGAAACCTCAGCAGATCAAAAAGAGAATGAAGGTGGAGATACAACTAGCCAAAATAAACCAATTGGAACTTTAGAAGAAAAGTGTGCGACACAACTAAGTACTAGCAAAACAGGAAGCTTGTTAACGAATGAGAGAAATGTAGAAATAACAACACTTGAACTGAATATCAGCAGCACTCCACCAGGGACACCTGAGGAAGACCAACCTACAAGAATACTCATAGAGGAAATCTCCAGCCAATCCGTAACTGAGAGCACTAAGCAAATTACGCCACTGGCTCAAGGTAAAATTACTGAGAGTGGGTAATGCTTTATCCCTGCGCTATGCGCTATTTTCCCATGAGTCTTTTCTGGACCATATATCTGATGGCTATTACAGCAGACCAAAGGCTAGTTAATCTGTAACCAATGTGCTACTTCCCACCCCTCAATTTTCCATCAACTTCCCAGACAACCGTAAGTCGGAAATGCTTGGAATGCTGTCTACTTGCAATTACAACTCTCAAACTTGATGCTGTTCAGCATAAAGTAGTCTACCTGATTAGCATCATATCATGACCTGAAACAAAATATCCCCTCCACCACTGGTACACGGCCCCTTTTGTGTGTGCTACCAACAGCGTGTAGGAATTCGCCAAGGCTTCATCAGCAGCTACTTTCAAATTCCCCACCACAGTACGACAGGATAGAACAGCTGATCGATTTGAATAACATCCTTCATGTACTCAGCATTCATTCACTGTCATTGGGCTATGAACCTAGAACTCACTTGACTGACTATGTCATAGGATTAGCTCACTACGTTGACTGAAACATTTTATGGGGAAGACATACCACCACCACCACCACCAACTCCATCAAAAGAATTAGAGATGAGCAACTAATACCAGCCTCACCAATGAAACTCACATTCTGAGAATGAAAAACTAATATTAGAGAGGAAAAAAAGTTAGTGCCCTTTGACTCACACTTTCAGCCCACTTCTTGTAAGAACTCCATCCATTATGGTAATTTCTCCATTTCCATCATACCTGTTCCAATGAAGGTACCTTCATTGTAAAGAGGATTTTCCCTTCATTTGGTTGATATTCCTGACATTTCTGCTTTTACCCATTTCCCTACTCTGAGAACCATGCTAGGCTCACCATTGTCCCCACCAGCCATTATATTCGATCAGTTATCTGTCACCATTTGTGTAATCTTGAACACAATGCCATTACTAATGCATTTTCACCTTTCTTCATCTGTAACTGGAGTAACCATTTCATCATTCTTTTTGTCACAGCTTCATTCATTTTTAAACACCCCAACACTTCCCACAGAACTTTACCATGCAAATCCAGTAGATGCAATACCTATCCTTTCAGCTGCTCTTTTCTAATTGACTAGGATCCCAAAAATTTCCTCAAGATGAAATAGCAATTTACTTGTACTTCTTCCTGTTTGGTATACTGTATTCATTGTTTATTTTGTGGTCCTCTAAATTTATGGGACTAAACACAATTTGGTTGGTCGTTTTGTTATAAACCTTTGTTCAGCGTGCAAACATTGTTAAGAGATTCAAAGCCCGTTGATGAGATTGAAACCAAGACATACACTGTTTCTTTTGTGTAAAGAGTTTGACTTTCTCAGTCCTCTCATCCTTCATCACATCACACGCCCAGTGTCTCAGTTACTCCTGAGTTATGGATATTTTCTAATTAACCTTTCAGCGATGTTATTACACATCTCTGAAGCAGATGGGACTTTAACCCAGGCCTCCTGGTCCAGAGGTAAGGACATACCACTACACATAGACAAAGTGTAGGTACTTTTCATCAACCTGTTCAGACAAGTTATGATGCAGCTCTGGAGCAGATGGTACCTGAAACCAGCCCTTCTGGCTCAGAGATGGAACACTTACAAAAATCCTTGACTTCGTATTTATGGATGTTTTCTAACACTCTGTTCAGAGCTGTTATTACACACATCTCTAGGACTTGAACACAGGCCTCCTCTCAGAGGTAGAGACACAACCACTGTACCACATGAGCTCCCAACTCCCTATTTATGTGTTTTCTCATATCCAGAAGTTCTCTTACACACAACTGAATGTTTTTCCCCACCATCAAATCATCTGTGGTACTTTTCACCTCTTATCCACCACCACTAAATTACCCATGTTTCTATCTAATCAAAGCCTATTAACGGCAATGCAATAATATCAAATGTGTGGGAAAGGTGGAACGAGAGGAAAGGGATGAAATCAAAATGGATTTGGAAGGGGTAATAAGGCATTCCACCTCCTGTAGTGCCCACCTGTCTCTAAACGTATCAAGACACAGCGTGCTCCCTTTCCATGAACACCCCTGCATAAACATAGCCACACAAGAGGGGCAGATATCAACAACTGTTACCCCCTCCACCGCCTGCTACTTGGACCTATTAATGGCCAACTTGAGCAGGCCCAAGGGCAGGTCATAAAATCATACACCACGGAAATAGATCCTTCGATCCCTCCAACTTCTCCACACCCTTCTGTACTGGATGCCCAAAGATCAGTTGCAAGGGACTTTAAGTGGAACTGAAAGCACAACAAAAGGTTTTTCAAGGAGCTAAAAAGGGGCTGCAACCGCCCACAACCAATGTGTACGTGGTCTACAGACTCCATAACTTTGCAAAATAAATGTTTAGGCTGGGAGTGCATACCTTGCCATCTGCAGTTAATTCCCTGTTGCACATAGACAATTAATAACTACATCTTTTTCTCTTAATAAAGATATGAACAAACCTTAACAATGTGATTAATTAGGCATTGACAAATGTGCCCCCAAGCTTTCACTCACTTTCCTTTTTAAATTGGCATTTATACTATTGTTCTTGTCTTTCATATCCAGTGTTGCAGGCTTGTGCATAGCTGGTGAGGTGATCTGCACCAATGTGACCCAACCAACGTTCTCCCACCTCCTTTCTTGTCAACAGTAAGAAAGTGTTAAATCTGACCCTCTGCAACAGTTGGCAGCAATAGCCTTGGCAAAAAGCAGTGAGACTAACCATGACATTGTTCTCTGGAGACCATTCTCTGCCAGTTTACTTGATGCCAACCTCAGTGATCCTGAATGGGAGGTCTGTAGTCCTGAGACAGGTTAGCATCATTTATTGAGGAGATGCAAAATCCTAGGGATTACTTGGGAGAAAGATCTCTGCTTACTATCAAAACTGTCAAGATTTGCAACATCAAAAAATTAGATGATCCTCTAATTAAGAGATTTCAGAACTGTAGCAGTGGACTAACAACCCTTTGTTGTAACAGTAACCACTAACTACTATTGATGATACATGTCATCTCTAAATGCGAAATGTGTGGACTATCCTGGAAATGACTTGTTCATGTAGAGAGAGACAAGTTTGAGATTTCCCTCTCTGCAGTATTAATTTAGTCATTATGGTGAGGTGTAAAGTAGTTGAGATGACAAATCACATACAAAAGTACTAAATAGGAAAAGAAGTAGACTGTTCGGCCCCTCAAGCCCACTTTGCCATTCATTAGGTCATGACTGAGCTGTATGAGTTTTGAATTCCATATTCCTATCTAACTCCAATAACCCTTGATTCCCCTGCCCAAGAAAGTACCTAGTCTTAAAAATATTCACTGACTGTGTTTCTACTGCCCTCTGAGTCAGTGTTTCAAAGTTGCACAACATTCTGAGAGAAAAGAAATCTCCTCATTTCTGTCCTGAAATGGTGACACCTAATTTTAAAATAGTGCATGCTTAGTTCTGGAGGGCCCCACTAAAGGAAACATTCTTTCTACTTCCACCTTGTAAAGACCATTCAGGCTCTTATACACTTCAATTAAGTTATCCTCACTCTTCCACATATCAATGAAAGCAAGTCCAGCCTATTGAAACTATTCTCATAAAATAACCCACTCATACCAAGTATAAATCTAGTAAACCTCCTCTGAACCTCCTCCAAGCATTTCCATCCTTCTTTAAATAAGGAGACCAAAACCACATACACATCCAGATGTGATCTCACCAGTGCCACATAAATTCCTTCATTTTATGTTCAATTCTCCTCATATAAATAGGGCATCCCCATAGATTTCCTGATCATGTGCTGTACTTGAATACTAACCTTCAGTGACTCATGCACCAAAACATCGAAATCCCTTTGCACCTTGGAATTCTGTAGTTGTTTTCCATTTAAGTAATACTCCACTTCTTTATTCTTCGTACCAATGTGAACAATTTCACATTTCCTCACAGTATAATCCACCTGCCAAACGTTTGCCTAATTATTCATCTGTCTACATTCTTCTGCAACTTTCTACCTCTTCTTCACAACATTCTTTCCTACCTATTTTGGTATCTTCAGTGAATCCAACTACTATGCCTTTGCTCCCTCATCTAAGTAATTGGTGCAAATTGTTAAAAAGCCACAACACAAACTTCTACTCATCATATCCTGATAATTAGAGAAAGACCCATTTTTGCATACTCTGTTTTCTGCCAGTCAGCCACAAACCTCTGTCCATGCTAGTATGTTACCTCCTACATCATGAGCTTTTATTTTCTACGGTAACCTTTCATGTGGTACCTTGTGATGGGCTTTCCAGAAATCCAAGTATGGAAGATCTACAGGATCCCCTTTATCCACAACGTAATGTTCCTCCTTCAAAAAATGCCAATAAATTAGTTAAACATGATTTGCCTTGAAGTCACCATGCTTTCTCTTCCTGAATATTTTGAGATTTTTGAAATGTGCTTGCATAATTTTTTAAATGATTTAAATGATATTCTAACATTCTCCCACAACAGCCATAAAGCTAACTGTCTATAGTTTCCTGTTTTCTCCCTCCTTGAATAGTGGGGTTATGTTTGCTACTTTCCAATCAAATGGAATATTTTCAGAATCTACTAAATTTTGAAAAATAACATCAAGCTTCTACAACCTCATTAGCCACCTGCTTTAAGATTCTGGGCTGAAGTACATTAAGATTTGAAGACTTATTAGTCTGCAGCTCCATCAGTTTTCTTTGTACTACTTCCCTTGTGATTGTAATTTTGCTACCTTCACCTTCTGCTCTACAGCTATTACTGGAGTGTTTTTTGCGTCCTCTCGTGATGACAGAAGCAAAATATTTGTTCATTTCACCCACTATTTCCTTATTTTCTACGGTTAACTCATCATTCTCACTCTCTAGAAGATCACCATTCACTTTATTTCCTACCTGTAGAAACTATTGACAAGTGTTTTTATGTCTTTGGTTCAATTTCTTTCATACTCTAGTTTCTTCCTCCAATCTGACCAACCATCTGACGTACCATTCATCTTTGTGCAGTTACTTTCTTCCTTTCTTTCTTAAGTTGAAAGTTTTCCCTAATTTCAGTAGTTAACCACAGATTGTGGGTCCTCCCTTTAGAAAATTTATTTATAGGTCGAATATACGTATTCTGATTATTTTGAAAAATCCCCTAAAATGTCTGCCACTGTGTCTCGATGTATCTACCCCCTAGCCCAGTATCCCAGTTCACAGCCAGCTCAGATATCATGCCCGCGTAGTTGCCTAATTCATGTATGAAATGTTATGTCATAACCCGTACCTTCTCCCTTTAAAACTGGATGTAAAATTCATATTGTGGTCACAGCTATCCAGGCTCCTTTAAATCTGAGGTAATTAACTAATCATAAAAATAACTTTGTACTTTTTATTTTTAATGTGCATTAGAAACTTTTTATCATGAGAATCAATTGCTTAAAATGTGTAGAACAAAGTTAAAGTTTCTCTTTAAGATTATTTTATTGACAAAATGATAGTAAAACAGAATCACCGAATTACTACAGTGCAGAAGGAGGCCATTCAGCCTGTTATGCCTGGACCCTCTGTATTATCTAGTGCCAATCTCCTGCATTTTCCCTATATCCCTGCACACCATTACTATCTAAATAACCATCCAATGCCATCTTTAATGCTTGAACTGAACCTGCCTCCATCACATTTCCAGGCATGCATTCCCTACCCTAACAATTTGCTGTACAAAAATGTTTTTTCTCACATCATTCTGTTTCATTTGTGCATCACTTTAAATCTACACCCTTTTGTTCTTGGTTCTTTTACAAGTGGAAACAGCTTCAGTTAGAAGCTAACAAACCTGCAGTTTCCTGTTTTCTGTCTCCCTCCCTTTTTGAATATAAGACACATTCACTATCTTCCAATCTGATAGGACCATTGCTGAGTCAAGGGAGTTTTGGAAAATGAAAATCAATGCATCAACTATCTTACTAGCCACTTTTTAAAGACCTTATGTTGAGGACCAACTGGGTAGCTAACCCACAGTTCCAACAGTTCAATGAGTACCTGGTGATCTGTGTGATTTTCCTGAATTCTTCCCTCCCTTCCATTTCCTGATTTATTACTGCTTCTTTTTTACTTTGTGTACTCTTTAGTGAAAGACTGATGCAAAATGCATATTCAGTTAATCAATTTCCTTATTTTCCATATTCATTCTGCAGTCTTACCTTCTATAGGACTAACATTTACCTTGTTAACTCTCTTCTTTAAATACTCACAGAAACTTTTACTTTTCTTATATTTCTGGCTAGCTTTTTTAGTACTCTAATATTTTCCTCCTTTTTCATTTTTAGTCATTTACTGTTTCTATATTATGCAATCTTCTGACAAGTCTCCTGTCTTTGCACTATGTATGCTTTTTCTTTTAGTTTGATATGACCCTTAACATTTCTAGTTAGCCATGGATGGTTGGACTGTCCTCTGGAAATGTTCTTACTTGTTTGGGATGTATCTATTGTCTATATGCTGAAATATCCCCTTTAAATGTTTGCCACTGTATCTTCATTGACTTAGCCTTTAACATAATTTGCCAACTCACTCTAGCCAGTTCTGTTTTCACACCTTCATAATAGCCCTTATTTAAATCTTCAAAAATATTCTTGCAACCTCTTCTCTCCCTCAAACTGAATGTAAAATTTAATCATATTACAGTCACTGCTACCTCAGGGTGACTTAACTCTGAGATCATTAATTAATCTTATCCTACTGCACTGGACCAGATCTAGTATAACCTTCTCTCAGGTCGGTTCCTTAAAATACTGTCTGAAGAAATTAGTCAGAAAACATTTAAGCTACCTTTGCCAGTGTATATGTAGATATGGGGCTTGGTTAGCTCAATTGGTTGGATGGCTGGTATGTGATGCATCAACTGAGTTTACCATGACACTCAATCTCAACCTCTCGTATTGAGGTGTGGTGACCCTCAGGTTAAACCATCACCAGTCATGTCTCTCTAATGAGAGAATGGGACTATGGCAACATGACATTACATTTTTTCTTTAAAGCAAATTTTTTAATATGCTTTACAGGTATGAAAATGTTGCTGATCCCTGGTGTGGACTGTTTAAACCCACGCTGTATGATGTCCCCTGAGTATTTTACTTATTACATAAGAACTTGCTATGTGGTAGAAAAAGATGCTGGGCTTGGGTCCAGGGATACAGCAGTGGAAGGGAGATCTTGACAGACACTGTTATTCATTCCATTGATTGGCTGTGAGATTGAAAAACAGCTTGAACCAGCAGCAAGACAATTACAACGGACTAATGATGATCCACTGTTTACTTTAAATTATTCATTTATAATTTTGATGCAGGACCACATATAGATGGAAACTATTATTCTACACAGGGAATGGCACTACAGAAGTGTATGGGTGTCTTTTTGTGATGACCAAAGTACTTTGAATTCTTCACTAAAGATTATACAAAGTAACAAAGTAGCAGCAATAAATCAGGAAATGGAAGGGAGATAGGAATACAGGATATGTGTTGCATTGTAATGTCGGAAATGCAGATGTCAGTTTGTGCACAGCAAGATCCCACAAATAGGGTTGTTGTCATGGGTGACGTCAACTTCCCTAATATCGACTGGAACCTCCTAAGTGCAAATACTTTGGATGGAGCAGATTTTGTCAGGTGTGTCCAGGAAGGATTTCTGACTCAATATGTAGATGGGCTGACTAGAGGGGAGGCCATATTGGATTTAGTGCTAGGCAACAAACCAGACCAGATGTCAGATCTCTTGGTGGGAGAGCATTTTGGTGATAGTGATCACAACTCCCTGACCTTTACTATTGTCATGGAAAGCAATAGGAGCAGACGGTATGGGAAAGTATTTAATTGGGAGAGGGGTAATTATCATGCTATTAGGCAAGAACTGCGGAGCATAAATTGGGAACAGATGTTCTTAGGGAAATGTGCAACAGAAATGTGGAGGTTGTTTAGGGAGCATTTGCTACAAGTGCTACATAGGTTTGTCTCACTGAGGCAAGGAAGCGATAGTAACGTGAAGGAGCCTTGGATGACAAGACATGTGGAACATCTAGTCAAGAGGACGAAGGAAGCTTACTTAAGGTTGAGGAGGCAAGGATCAGACAGGGCTCTAGAAGGTTACAAAGGAGCTAGGAAGGAACTGAATAAAGGACTTAGGAGAGCGAGAAGAGGCCATGAGAAAGCCTTGGCGGGTAGGATTAAGGAAAATGCCAAAGCGTTCTATACTTATGTGAGGAACAAGAGGATGGCCAGAGTGAGGGTAGGGCCAATCAGGGATAGTGGAGGGAACTTGTGCATGGAGTTGGAGGAGGTAGGGAAGGTCCTTCATGAATACTTTGCTTCAGTATTCACCAGTGAGAGGGACCTTGATGTTTGTGAGGACAGCGTGAAACAACCTGATATGCTCGAAGAGGTTGATGTTAGGAAGGAGGATGTGCTAGAAATTTTTAAAAACATGAGGATAGATAAGTCCCCTGGGCCGGACGGGATATACCCAAAGTTTCTACAGGAAGCAAGGGAAGAGATTGCTGTGCCTTTGGCAATGATCTTTGCATCCTCACTGTCCACTGGAGTAGTACCAGATGATTGGAGAGTGGCAAATGTTATTCCATTGTTCAAGAAAGGGAATAGGGATAATCCTGGAAATTACAGACCAGTCAGTCTTACTTCTGTGGTGGGCAAATTATTGGCGAGGATTCTGAGGGATAATATTTGTGATTATTTGGAAAAGCAGAGTTTGATTAGAAATAGTCAGCATGGCTTTGTGAGGGGCAGGTCATGGCTCACAAGCCTTCCTGAATTCTTTGAGGTTGTGACAAAACACATTGATGAAGGCAGAGCAGTGGATGTGGTGTATATGGATTTTAGCAAGGCATTTGACAAGGTTCCCAATGGTAGGCTCATTCAGAAAGTAAGGAGGCATGGGATTCAGGGAAACTTGGCTGCCTTGATACGGAATTGGCTGTCCAGTAGAAGACAGAGGTGGTAATAGATGGAAAGTATTCAGCTTGGAGCTCAGTGACCAATGGTGTTCCGCAGGGATCTGTTCTGGGACCTCTGCTCCTTGTGATCTTTATAAGGAAGTGGAAGGGTGGGTTAGTAAGTTTGCTGATGACACAAAGATTGGTGGAGTTGTGGACTGTGTGGAGGGCTGTTGTAGGTTGCAACGGGACAATGACAGGATGCAGAGCTGGGCAAAGAAGTGGCAGATGGAATTCAACCCGGAAAAGTGTGAAGTGATTCATTTTGGAAGGTCGAAATTGAATGCAGAATACGGGATTAATGGCAGGATTCTTGGTAGTGTGGAGGAACTTGGGGTCCACATCCATTGATCCCTCAAAGTTGCTTCCTAACTTGATAGGGTTGTTTAGAAGGCGTAGGGATGTTGGCTTTCATTGGCAGGGGAATTGAGTTTTAAGAGCCGTGAGGTTATGCTGAAGCTCTATAAAACACTGGTAAGACCACACTTGGAATATTGTGTTTAGTTCTGGTTGCCTCATTATAGGAAGGATGTGGAAGCTTTAGAGAGGGTGCACTGGAGATTTACCAGGATGCTGCCTGCACTGGTGGGCAGGTCTTATGAGGAAAGGTTGAGGGAGCAAGGGCTTTTCTCATTGGAGCGAAGAAGGATGAGAGGTGACTTGATAGAGGTGTACACGATGATGAGAGACATAGAGTGGATAGCCAGAGACTTTTTCCCAGGGCAGAAATAACTATTACGAGGGGGCATAATTTTAAGGTGATTGGAGGAAGGTATAGGGGAGATGTCAGAGGTAGGCTCTTTATACAGAGAGTGGTGCGTACGTGGAATGCGCTGCCGGCAGTGGTAGTGGAGTCAGATACATTACAGACATTTAAGCAACTCTTTGATAGGCACATGGATGATAGTATAATGTAGGGTATGCAGTATAGTTTGATCTTCGTAGGATGATAGGTCGGCACAACAGCGTAGGCCGAAGGACCTGTACTGTGCTGTACTGTTCTATGTTCTATGAATAGCAATGTGTTGATAACTATGTCATTTGATATGATGATACAGGCCTAATCTGTCCAACTTTTCCGCATAATATAACTCACCTTCCCAAGAATCAGTCAAGCAAACCTTCCCTGAACTGCTTCTAATGTAATTATGTCCTTTCTTCAATTAAAAAGACCAAAACTCCACACAGTACTCCAGGTATGGTTTGACCAAGGCCCTGAACAGCCCCATAACTCTCTGATACTTTCATGTTCCATTCCCCTTGCATTAAATGACAAAATTCAATTTACCTTCCTAATCATTTGTTGTAACACTATACTATTTTTTGATTTGCATCCCAGAAAACCTAGATCCCTCTATATCTCATGGTTTTGCATGCTGGCCAATTTGCAGATAGGAAGATCCCACAAGTAAGTGTGTGATAGATTTTAATTATCAAAGGCACCAACCTCAGCTGTGCTTCTTCAAAGTAGTGCCTTACAATCTTTTATGGCTATTTAAGAAAGCAACTCTGGCCTAACTGTGGTTAAACATTTCATCCAAAAGATACCAAAGAATGCAGCATTCTCTCAGTACTCTCAATTGGGTTAGGAACTCTTAAGCTTTGATTCAGAGCCGAGATTAGTCTCTGCTGATCTATCGCCATTACCATCATGTTGATTCTGAGGGAGCTGGTGCTGATACTCCATAGTTGGAATTTCGTATCAATTATTGTCAGCTATCCCTCAAATTAAGGATGATGGATTGTGGTTTTTCATGTGCATCTTCATGTGACTGAATATGTTGATTCTCAACCCATAGACCTTTGCATAAAAGGGGCAGGATTACCATTAGGCAGTAGTAAGCTCCTTCCAATCATTGACATTATTGCCATTCTTAAGGGAGAGCATCAGAGTATCTTTGTAGCAATTTCTTTGTTCTCCCCTGGAATGCTGGCCATTTGGCAATCTTTAAAATCAGTTCCGTTTTCTCAATTCCAAAACACGATTTTACTCTTATACAATTGAGCATTGGGGAGGCCTATGTGCATTAATGCTATGGTGTCGAGCACAGGTTGTACAGCAAAATGCTGAGAATTATTATTTAACTTTACTGCTGAGCTGTGAAACAATCATTGGCGAGGTGTTTCCTTTCCTGATCAAATGTGATACTCAATTTTACAATGTTAATATTTTCTAAGGAAATTTCACTCATCACGGTCCAGAAGGAGAAAAAATTGAAGAAGAATTAGCAGTTTTGGAGATTGATCACGTTCACACTGAAGACATTGAGTTTGGCCTGGACTGATGATATTAACCAATGAGAAAAGACTCCAGTTTACGGAAGATTTATTTAACAGTTGTAACTGCTTTGGTAAATTACAGTGTTTTAAGGTGTTCTAAAATGTGCTGTTAAGTCTATTTTTGACTGTTATTTCAATAAATTACTTTATTCCTTTAGAGGCCTGCAATATAACTGAGGTGAAAACTCATTTATCTCCCCTTACCTTTGGTTGTTTTATTTCTACACATCAACCCTCACTTGTCCATTGCTGCTGCCTTCAACCACCAGTAACTGCAGGTGCACTACTCGCCCAAATCTCACTGCATATTGTGTACCAGACTCTGCCAACTGAATCAATCCCTGAACCAATCAGGACAATGGAAAAGCTGCATATTGCTATTCAAGATCATTTAATTTTGCTGAAGCAACAGGATTGGTAAGCTACCATGTCAAGGGTTAATAGGAGGGAAACATGAATTCTTCCTGTGAAAGTGCATCAGAAACCATCGCCATCTCTCTCTTCAGCATTTCCAACAAGTTACTTTTGTGTTGATTATTCATGATTGCTTGCCTCCAATCATTATCCCGAGTGACAATTCTCAATTAGACCCTTATTAATTATTAATCCTGCAACAAGGACAACTTTCTTTTCATAACCATTGCAATATAATTTCATAACTGTAATAGATCAGACGTCTTGTTCGACTGATCCCAGAGTGGAAAAATGACTAAGCCCTCAGTAGGAATGTGACTAGTTCAGTAGTTTCTAATCCTTCAGTGAGAGAGTGAGTCATCCCCTGTGTGTCTGCTCCCACAAGGAAAGAATGACTGGCTCCCGGATGTTAGGTCCCTGAGTGAGAAAGGGACCGTTCTCTGAGTGACCTGTCTCTGTGTGACTGGTCCCTGTGTATCTAGTCCCTAAATGACTGGTCCCTGAGTGAGTGAGTCATCTGTCCCTGAGTGACTGGTGTAGTTGTTGTAATGAGGTCAGCTGGGTGGACCCATGGAATATGAGTTCCTTGATTCAGGCTGTTAACCTGGTGCAATTAGGGAGCCCTGACTGACAGATGTAAACAGAAACGACAGAAGTTCTGTTCACTCAGAGCTGGCTCTGAGGAAGCCAGACCAATGTCAAGTACTATGGACGAGTTAATAAAGGGTGACTTGGTGATGGGATACCGGCCTCTGTGCAGCTATTTCAGTGGCGATGAGAGAAAAATATATGCCCCTGAAAGAATTCATTTGCAACAATCATATTTGAGTCGGGGTGAGCATTTCTGGCATCATGCTGCTATTTGGGAAGCTTGACTCGTTCGAATCTGCTGTTGAAAACTGGGCCTAGTATGTGGAAAGAATGGGTGAGTTTTTCTGGGAAAATGACATTGGAGCATATGAAATGTAATAAGTAATTCTCCTGACAGCTTGTGGACCTGCAGCTTTTTTGGTTATTAGGAGCGTAATGTTTCCTGAGGCAGCAGAGTTCTGCTGCAGGATCTATTTACATTTGGAAGGAAATGGGCTTATTAGTGATAGGCAGCATGGTTTTGTGCAGAGAAGGTCATGTCTTACCAACTTGATAGAATTCTTTAAGGAAGTGACAAAGTTGATAGATGAGGGAAGGGCTATAGATGTCATATACATGGACTTCAGTAAGGCGTTTGATAAGGTTCCCCATGGTAGGCTGATGGAGAAAGTGAAGTCGCATGGGGTCCAGGGTGTACTAGCTAGATGGATAGAGAACTGGCTGGGCAACAGGAGACAGAGAGTTGTAGTAGACGGGAGTTTCTCAAAATGGAGAACTGTGACCAGTGGTGTTCCACAGGGATCTGTGTTGGGATCACTGTTGTTTGTGATATACATAAATGATCTGGAGGAAGGTATAGATGGTCTGATTAGCAAGTTTGCAGATGACACTAAGATTGGTGGAGTAGCAGATAGTGAAGGGGACTGTCGGAGAATGCAGCAGAATATAGATAGATTGGAGAGTTGGGCGGAGAAATGGCAGATGGAGTTCAATCCAGGCAAATGCGAGGTGATGCATTTTGGAAGATCCAATTCAAGAGCAAACTATACGGTAAATGGAAAAGCCCTGGGGAAAATTGATGCACAGAGAGATCTGGGTGTTCAGGTCCATTGTACCCTGAAGGTGGCAATGCAGATCGATAGAGTGGTCAAGAAGGCACACAGCATGCTTTCATTCATCGGACGAGGTATTGAGTACAAGAGTTGGCAGGTCATGTTCCAGTTGTATCGGACTTTGGTTCGACCACATTTGGAATACTGCATACAGTTCTGGTCGCCACATTACCAAAAGGATGTGGATGCTTTGGAGACAGTGCAGAGGAGATTCACCAGGATGTTGCCTGGTATGGAGGGCGCTAGCTATGAAGAGAGGTTGAGTAGATTAGGATTATTTACATTAGAAAGACAGAGGTTGATGGGGGAACCTGATTGAGGTCTAGAAAATCATGAGAGGTAGAGACAGGGTGGATAGCAAGAAGCTTTTTCCCAGAGTGGGAAAGTCAATTACTAGGGGTCACGATTTCAAGGTGAGAGGGGAAAAGTTTAACGGAGATATGCGTGGAAGTTCTTTACGCAGAGGATGGTGGGTGCCTGGAACACGTTGCCAGCGGACGTGGTAGAGGCGGGCACGATAGCGTCATTTAAGATGTATCTAGACAGATACATGAATGGGCAGGGAGCAGAGGGATACAGATCCTTGGAAAATAGGCGACAGGTTTAGATAGAGGATCTGGATCGGCGCACGCTTGGAGGGCCGAAGGGCCTGTTCCTGTGCTGTAATTTTCTTTGTTCTTTGTTCTATACTAAAACCTTTCAAGAGTTGACAGATTTAGTTAAGGAATATTACGACCCCAAGCCTCCTCTAATTCTGAGACACAATAGGTTTTACTTGGCAGTTTGAGAACCAGGAGAATCTATGTTAGAATTTTTGACGAGGTTAAGATGACTAGGAGAGGCAGTTAAACATTTTGGCTTAACAATTAATGAGATGCTGAGAGACTGTTTTGTATGTGGGATTAATGATGTAACCATGCATTCAAGCTTTTTGAGAAAATTTGTAGCTCAGGCCTTTGATGCTGTCATT